>NC_084998.1:25144271-25266771 GCF_963854185.1 Sardina pilchardus
ATACCCTTTTGAAATAGTTACTTTTTTTGTCTTACAGCCTGAAATCAAAACCCATTTTGAAAAAAATCTTTTCCAGTTTTATTAACAAATTTAGCTGTACAACATCAAAATAATGACAAAAAAAGTAAACAGTTCTGAAAATTAATAAAAAATGAAAAAATAGAATAACAAGGTTGGAAAAGTCATCATACCCCTGACTTAATACTTTGTAAAGCTTCCTTTTGCTTTCATTACAGCCATCAATCTGTTTGGATATGACTGTATTATAGCTTTGCACACCTAGATAGGGGAATATTTGCCCAATTTTCCGTACAGAAATGTTAAAATTTAGTCAAATTCTGTAGGGAATGGCGATAGACTGCTCTCTTCAAGTCAATCCACATATTTTCTATAGGATTTAAGTCAGGGCTCTGACTTTGCCACTCAAGGATATTCACCATCCTATCCTTAAGCCACTGCTTTGTTCTTTTGGCAGTATGTTTAAGATTATTGTCGTGTTGGAAGGCGAATGACCTCCCCATCCTCAGCTGTCTAGGAGAGGGACGCAGGTTTTCCTTAAGAATGTGGGTGTACTTGGCAGCATCCATTTTCCCTTCTATCCTGACCAATTGCCCAGTTCCTGCTGAAAAGAAACATCCCCACAACATAATGTTGCCCCCACCATGCTTCACACTAGGTATGGTGTGTTTTGGGAGGTGTACTGTGTTGGTTTTCGCCAAACATTGCGCTTGGAGTTCAGTGCAAAAACACATCTGGAATATTCTGCTACCATGTGGAAAAAGCTTATATGGTCAGATGAGACTAAGATCGAACTTTTTGGAGACTAAGATTGAAGTTTTTGGACTGAGCTCCAGGCGCTAACCAAACACAGTATACACACCCAAACACACCCAAAACACACCATACCTACTTTGAAGCATGGTGGGGGCAACATTATGTTTTGGGGATGTTTCTCTTCAGCGGGGACTGGGCAATTGGTCAGGATAGAAGGGAAAATGGATGCTGCCAAGTACACCAAAATTCTTGAGGAAAACCTGCGTCCCTCTCCTAAACAGCTGAGGATGGGGAGGTCATTCGCCTTCCAACACGACAATAATCTTAAACATACTGCCAAAAGAACAAAGCAGTGGCTTAAGGATAGGATGGTGAATATCCTTGAGTGGCAAAGTCAGAGCCCTGACTTAAATCCTATAGAAAATATGTGGATTGACTTGAAGAGAGCAGTCCATCGCCATTCCCTACAGAATTTGACTAAATTGTAACATTTCTATACGGAAAATTGGGCAAATATTCCCCTATCTAGGTGTGCAAAGCTATAATACAGACATATCCAAACAGATTGATGGCTGTAATGAAAGCAAAAGGAAGCTTTACAAAGTATTAAGTCAGGGGTATGATGACTTTTCCAACCCTGTTATTCTAGTTTTTCATTTTTTATTAATTTTCAGAATTGTTGAGGTTTTTTTTCATTATTTTGATGTTGTACAGCTACATTTGTAAATAAAACTGGAAAAGATTTTTTTTAAAATGGGTTTTGATTTCAGGCTGTAAGACAAAAAAGGTAACTATTTCAAAAGGGTATGATAACTTTCTATAGGCACTGTAATCATTGCTCTGGGCTGTTTGTCTTCACAGAGGCTTCAGCGTGTCCACCGACAACAAAATCCACGTGTTCAAGCCTGTCTCAGTCCAGGCCATGTGGTGAGCGTGCTCCACTTCCCCTCTGCTCGTTCTTCAACTTGACTTCTATCCCCGTTTGCTTGTCTTGTGTTTTGCGCCCCCCGAGTCTTTCTCTTCATATCACTTCTTGATTCATCTGTATGAAGGCTGTCTAGGTTCTTCATCTCTGGTGTCTCCCCATCTCTCTCCTCTCCCAGGTCAGCGCTGCAGTCCCTCCACAAGGCCTGTGAGGTGGCCCGGGGCCACAACTACTTCCCTGGCAGCCTCTTCCTGACGTGGGTCAGCTACTACCAGAGCCGCGTCGCGTCGGACCAGGCTCGCATCAACGAGTGGAACGCCATGCAGGACGTGCAGTCCACTCGACCCGACTCCCCTTTGCTCTTCTCTGATGTGTGAGTGCTCTTTGTGCCCACCCCCGCCCCAAGCCAACTGTTGTGTTTTTTGTGGGCTTTTTCTATGGCTCTCATTAATAGATAGACCTTAAAATGTAATTACCTCCGCCAAGGAGGTTATGTTTTCATCGGGGTTTGTTTGTTTGTTTGTTTGTATGTTTGTTTGTTTGTCTGTCTGTCTGTTTGTTAGCAAGATAACTCAAAAAGTTATGGATGGATTTCGATGAAATTTTCAGGATCAGTCTGAAATGACCCAAGGAAGAAACCATTACATTTTGGGAGTGATCCGGATTACTGTCTGGATCCAGGAGGCTGTTATGTTTTCGGTTGGCGGAGGTCTGCGCTCTCTGAGTGCTTTTCTAGCTAAATATTTACACATTGAGGTGGTTTTCATTTAATGACTAGAAAGTATATCATGTAGGATTTTTACTTTTGGTTTGGGTGGTCTGATAACAAGCTGGGTAATGAGCATCTGTGCCTGGCATGTTTGAGGTGGGTGCAGCACCATTGACACCTAAGGACCTCGGGTGGCTTGTTTGCAGCAGATTCAACATATTGAATTGGGTGTCGGAGCCGTCGGGAAAAGGGTTGCTTTGTCAACATGAGTCAGTGGGATTCAACATGTTGTGTTGGTGTGAGTCAACATGTTGAATTGGTGTCGGCGCCGTTGGGAAAATGGTTGCTTTGATTGGCTGTTTAGCTTGCCTACCTGTTACCTAGGAAGCAGTAGATATTCCCCCATGGAGATCCAATTCTGGTAGTTGGTGTCTTTCCTCTGGATGACTGGATGTAGGATAATAACAGCCTATGGTCTCTCTTTTTCTTCTCCTTTTCTCTTTCTTTCTTTCTTAAACACATTATTTATGGAAGTAAATATCAATTCTGAAACGGTTCTGTTGTGAGCAAGAGTAGTGGGGAAATGGTGAACAAATGCTGCTTTGTTTACATGTTGTATGTATTACCTTCGAACATTTCCACATATTTCGAAGGCGCAGAATGTACATGGTAGTTGTCTGTGGATAGTAGTCTTTGCGGTGTGTTTTCGCACCACAATGTTTTTCGCCACACACACTGGCAACACGAGACAAGAGTCAATTGGCATCACAGCGGCTGTTTGTGGTTGGCTTGGTTTCTCCACTTAGCATAAGACGCTGGCATCCTCCATACATCTCCATTTAGAGGACCTTGTACGACCTAAACGTATCAGGAAATCTAGATGCCTTATTGCCGTTGGTATTCCAGTGAATGTTGTGAGACTTGCAGTACAAGTCAAGACTTGTGACCTGACTTCCCTCTCTGATACGAGTTTATTCTGTAACTGCTGACATGATAGCACAGCTAGTAACTATGGTACAGGTCCTTCCTTGATCTGGCACACTCTGTTGCATGAGAAATCTCTGTGGTATGTGTGTGTCAGTCTCTCAGACAATGCAGTGTGCATGCTGGTACGTGTTATATGATGAAATGCTCATATATGATGTAATGTCCATATATGATGTAGTAATAAAAGTGTAATGACTCAATATGAATAGATTCAGTTCCGATTTTAGATTTGACTTATAAGTATTTCAGTATACAACTCCATGAAATATGAAATGGTAATGAATGGCAATGCTCTATATTCTATTTTAACGGATTTGGTTTTGTTGAAAAGTTACTTTCCACCAAAGAGTTTATTGGCATTCACTGTCACAAAGGGTTTAGTTTGTGATGGTGGTGGCTGGATTTCCCTTCAGGGCAGACATGTTTCGTGATTTTGAATTTCACTAGATTCATGTTTGCATGTTTAAAATGCATGCAAATGTGACATTGCGCATAGAAAACGATTAGGCTCATTTCAGCGTGTGCAAATAAGCAGACGAATGCCGCTCTGGATATCACACACAGCCTACTAAGAAGCCAAGTTTTAACATGGTTTCACCATGAGTAAATTAGATCCCCCCTACTGTATGTCTTCCTCCCCAAAATGACAAACAATAATGTGAATGTCAGTTCAGTAGTTAGTTTGCTGCAAGTGGCAAAATGCTACCCTGTATACTTAGTGGTTATTTTGTTTGTGTGGAAAGCTTTACCTCTGTACTGATGTTATGTTCCTCAATTTCGTATGTGTAGGCCAACGGAACGGGAGCGAACGGAACGACTTATCAAGACCCGCTTACGGGAGATCATGATGCAGAAAGATTTGGAGAACGTCACATCTAAAGAGGTGTGTGTGTGTGTGCTTTCTCTGTTCATGACACCATTAAAATGATTCACTGATTCACTGATTCCTCTACATAACACAGCCCCCACCCCGCACACACACACACACACACACACACACACACACTTGTTCTTACCTCTGTCTATCTTGGCCCCCCCCATACAGATCCGTACAGAGCTGGAGATGCAGATGACGTGTAACCTGCGGGAGTTTA
Source organism: Sardina pilchardus (assembly GCF_963854185.1). NCBI lineage: Eukaryota > Metazoa > Chordata > Actinopteri > Clupeiformes > Clupeidae > Sardina > Sardina pilchardus. Next base: position 25,148,761 of record NC_084998.1, read on the forward strand.
AGGAGTACATCGACAATGAGATGATCGTCATCCTGGGCCAGATGGACAGCCCCACCGCCATCTTTGACCACGTCTTCCTGGTCAGTAGCTTGGGCTTCTCCTCACTGGCCTCTACATTTAACAGATAGTGGTGGGGGGAAAAAAACGATTTTATTCAGTATCGCAATATTTTTTGCACACAATTATATCGATACTAGTATAGCTCAAAGTATCGCGATACTTAATTATAGAATTTAGTTCTCTATTTTACTTATCTGGTCAGTAGCTTGGGTCTCTCCTGACTGGCCTCTACATTTAACAGATAGTGGTGGGGGAAAAAATCGGTTCTATTTAGTATCGCAATATCTTTTGCACACAATTTTATCGATACTAGTATATAGCTCAAAGTATCGCGATACTTAATTATAGAATTTGGTTCTCTATTGTACTTTACTGGTCAGTAGCTTGGGCCTCTCCTGACTGGCCTCTACATCTCACAGATCCATTCACCTACGGCACACATACCTTTTGTATCCTCATGTTACACTGTTCTCTGCATTATATACATTACGTCCTCTTTCTTGTATCCGTCAGCACTGTTTCCCTCTGGTACTCATGGAGAGTCATAGGTTATACTGTACGTCCCCCCCTTCTCCAGTGAACTGTTCGTTTGACTAATCCGAAACTTTTGTCTCACTACATCAGCAAAGAGATTTTCCAGAGCAGGGAATGATTTGAAACACACAGTGATTAGGGTGCACAGCAGCACGATGGAAGATAAACCGAAGCAGAGATGAATTTTAAACATTAACATCTGGACTAGGTAGAGAAATGGCTGTGTCGTGACGCATATGTGAAGGAGAACTGATTGATCTCTCTGTCCCCAGGGTTCCGAGTGGAACGCCTCCAATCTAGAAGAACTGCAGAATAGCGGGTAAGAACACTTCAACCCTGTGTCTGATCATTTGTTTGACATTATATAACACCACTAGGTAATCCCGATGGAGAGGTGAAGAGTTTTAAGCAAAAAAAAACAGAATTGGCCCTAATTTAAATGACAGGCAAAGTCTCTCAACACGCAAAGTTGTCATGCATAAACTGTAACTATTGTGTGACATGTGGAAGCACTAAGCTGACTCATCAGCGTTGGTGACTAAGGTTTTGCCCATGCTGTTAAAATAGCAAATTGATTTGACTGACTTTTTAAATGGGCCATATGTGTCAGTGTGGCTGTCTACAGTGTTAGAAGAGTGTGTGTGTCTCTGTGATCAGGCAAGTTTGTATTCATTGAAACCATCCGGCTTGTTAAAACAAACAAGCAAAAACACTAGCCTTGCAGCACTGTCGCTCTGCCCAGTTCGGTATTCATGCTGTGTCTCTGCTTCTCCTCTCCAGGGTGCAGTACATCCTCAATGTGACCAGAGAGATCGACAACTTCTTCCCGGGCCTGTTTGAGTACCACAACATCCGCGTGTACGACGAGGAGGCCACTGACCTGTTGGCTTACTGGAATGACACTTACAAATTCATATCCAGGGCAAAGTATGTGTTTCTGTTTCTGTCTGTCCACCTTTCCTCCGTGTCTTGATTGCATCAGTATGTCTCAGGAATGAGGCGTTAGAGATTTGATATCCCCTAGTGAAAGTTAAAGGTGCTATGTGGAGTTGTTTGAGTTAAAACGTAAAAATACGCTGAAATAGCTAGCCTGGCCCCGTCCACCTCAATCTTCTTTCAGGGAGATCTAGTCTGAAACACCATATTCCATAACGGTTTCCCCCAGACAAGAGAAATGTCAGACCAATCAGTGACGAGAGGGGAAGACAAAACCGAAACATTGTAATAAACAGAAGCAGCAACACCTGCAAATGTCAAAAAAAATGCAGTTGGAAAAATGCATTTAGAGCAAAGGTAGACCCACGTACAGTACGTTGTTATTGTTAATGCTGTTTATGGTCAGTTTGTAAAGTTTAGGCAAAGTATGAGGTAACGGTAGAGATCTCTGATCAATGTGATTGGTAAGTGATTAAAGTTAGTGCCCGTCACAATGTGTTGGAAACATTGCCCAATGGAGAGTCACCAGACTATATTCTCTTTGTGAATGCGTTTGGATTCTTCTGGGGCACAGAATAGCTACAGAGTGTGAAGAAACCCTTTTGACATAATGTCAAAAACGGACATGATCAGTGTTGTCCAGATATTCCCTGAAGTTAGCGTGCAAAGATAAAACAGCGATGGCCCCAGTTGTCTTGTAATACTGTGTTGCACCATATGTGGCCACTGTATTAAATACAATGCATATCAATGGAAGCCTGTGGTGTGGCTGCATATAAGACAAGTCAAAGCCTGTGGAATCCCACATATTGTAGCTGCTTTAATGCACTTGTGATTTCCCTCATGTCGGCATTTCACCCCCCCCATCCTTTCCCTCTCGTAGGAAAAACGGCGCCAAGTGTTTGGTGCACTGTAAGATGGGTGTGAGTCGCTCGGCAGCCACGGTCATCGCCTACGCCATGAAGGAGTACGGCTGGGACCTGGAGAGGGCCTTCGAGTACGTCAAGGAGCGGCGCACCGTCACCAAGCCCAACCCCTCCTTCATGAGGCAGCTGGAGGAGTATCAGGGCATCCTGCTGGCCAGGTAATGAACAGCGCCACACATCTGGGACACACTCACACCAGTCAAGGCAGGGAGTATGGTCATCATCATCATCATCATCATCATCATCATCATCATTATCATTATCATCGTCATGGTTTGGAGGTGATCATGATGATGATGATGGACCTGATGAAGATCGTGGTGGTGGTGGTTATTGAGAACCTTTATTGTCTGGTAACACCAACCTGTTTTTTGACTGCATAATGTCCCCATTCATCTAAAGTACTGTAGGGTTCAGACCAAAGATTCGCAACGAGACGAGCCACAATGTTCTAAAACCTTGCAACTGCGACTAAACATTTTGAATGCTCTGCGACAGCTTGCAACTGCGTGCAACATTTAATTCACACTACTGCAACTCGGTCTCGTCGCGTCAGAAATCTTTGGTGTGAATTGGGCTTAAAATTATGTAGACTATAAATACATGGTTGATCTTCAGAATGCGCAGACTATTTACAGTATAAAGCTGTAATGTTTTCACAGCCAGTAGATCACGTCAACAGTTGAAATATCTCAGCCAGACTGTCTTGTCTCAGTGAACCTGTCATAAATCCTTAGTTGCGTACATTGAAGGGAGAGTCCTAATGCCTCTTCTGACAGCCACTAATTTCTCTGGGAGTCAGGCCATCCATTGTTACACAAACACAAATTAATACCCAACGCATGGAAACACGTTGAACAAAAGAGATTGATTTCAAACTACTTTGTCCTTGTGTCATGAGTGGATGAAACATAGCTGACTGGGTATTCACCCGTGTTATTTTAGGGAGATGGCAATCAGAAATGTCACAGTAATGATTTAGTTTGTGTGGGTGTCTTGGTAGCTGTTCCACGACATTCCATTCTCACCTCAGCCTCCTGTGTGTGTGTGTGTGTGTGTGTGTGTGTGTGTGTGTGTGTGTGTGTGTCTGTGTCTGTGTGTGGTTTTGCTGGTGGGATTGGGTATGCACACGCGGCACGGGTCTTTGCATATTCAGGTCCGGTCAGGTCTTTTGAAATATTGAGCAACAATGGCCTTGATCTAAATGACTATAATGCACATGTTTTAATGACCTGTCATTGTCTGGGGCCAGGGCTCCAGCTTCCCCTTAGTCATCCTATGTAGCATTCAGTGGCCAGCAATGCTCAGGAATGTTGGCTATGTGCAGAGCTGTCACCCATGCAGTTGCCTGTTTCCTGCAATAGATAGTTTTACTTGTGCATATATTTCCAGCTGTCCTAGTGAGAGGCGTATTTCCATATATGATATGATTTTTACTATAGTTATTCTCCTTCTTTGATTTCTTACTATCTTTGTCAGTATATCCATGTCTTCTTTATATAAGTTTGGTCGAAGTTAGTTAAGCATTCATACGTTTTTATATAACCTGACATCCCTGACATATTTCTTCTCTTTTATATATCTCTCTCTGTCTCTCTCTCCCCCCCCCCCCCCCCCCCCCAGTAAGCAGAGGCACAACAAGCTGTGGCGCTCCCACTCGGACGGCAACCTCTCGGAGCACCTCGAGCCGCTGGTGAAGCCGACGCCAGGGCCCTACACGCTGGGCCGCTCCAACCCGCGCAACCAGAGCGTCACGCAGCCCTCGCCCTCCCTGCAGGAGTTCCTCCAGAGCCTCGCCCCGTCCGCCACCACCACCACCAGCGCCAGCGCCCCGGCCGCTCAGGAAGCGCCCGACACCCCCGTCTCCAACGGCTTCTGCGACCCCCAGGACCCCGTCTCCGAGCAGGGGGCCCCTCGGCTCCAGCTGCCTCAGCCGCGGGCGGCCACCGTGGTGCCCGAGGCGAGGCCCGACGTGGCGGCGGCCACCGTGGCGGAGACCGTGCCCGTGGGGCGGCCTCACCCGCCGCCGGCTCTCCATCACCTGCCCCCCACACCCGTCCCCGTGGCCATCCTGGTCCCGGAACCGGCCTCTGGAATTTCTGAGGCGTCCGCCACCGTGCCTGATGAAAATAGCGATCCGCCCGCGCACGTATCAGTGACCAAGGCTGCGAGGACTTTTGACTCAAGCGCACAAGCCATTAGATGTGTAGGCGAGGCCCCGAAGGGAGGGGCGTCCGCGCAGGTGCCCGAGAGCAAAAGCAGCCAGAAGAGCAGCCCTGCGTTCTTCATAGGCGGGGAGGAGAACGAGGGGAGCAGCGACGACGACCACCTCAGTGCCACGTTAGAGCAGGTCACGCTCGACGCCAAGCCCACTCTCAGCACGGACCACATCGACTTCTTCAGCGCCCGGGAGAAGTTCCTCGGCCTGTCCCAGGAAGGTCCAGCTGGCGGCCCGACAGAACTGACCCAGCAGCAGCACTCCCCCCAGGAGAGGAGCCCGGAGCCGGCCACCGAGCCACTTGTCCAAGATGACCCTGGGAACGGGGACCAACAGGCCAAGGTAATTAGAAATGGACGTTGGTCATAAAATCCCCTTTGGTTTTTACAGTGCCAGTCACGGTGTGGATAGATTTTTTTTTTTCTCCTCAGCAAATCAAGCCGCTTTCAAACCTCTCATTACAAATATATACACGGCATATTTCAATATTATTTGTACAGTAGGGGACTGTGTTGGTACTGAGAAAGACCTTTGGAACAATGGCGCAACCACCACAAATCCTTTTCCATAGCCTGTACTGCCCCCTAGAGTTGAAACTAGATACTGCATAGACATGTTCTACTACATAATAATACATCAACACATTTATTCTTCTCCATTATGTTACATGTATTCATGTCATTTTCATATTCATAAGCCATATATATTCATATTATGATCTCTTTATGAATTTTATTTCCTATTCATAAGCTGTACTGTATTCTGCATAGCAGCTCTTCTTAAATGACTTCTCTCTCTCCCTCCCTCTCTCTCTCTACTTTCTGCTACAGGAGGCTAGTGTGTCTGTGCACCACATTATCACAGAACTGGAGTCCGTTACGCACACTGTAACCCCAGCCCTTAGCACTGCTTGCCAATCAAACCCATGTAGCTCCAATGACAACGAGGAGGTGGAGCTGAAGAGGGCGGAGGAGGAGGAGGAGACGGCGGCACCAGCAGAGGACCGTCAACAGCCTGCTGCCACCCCCTCCGCCTCCGGCGACTGTCTGGAGGGGACGGTCCGGCGGGCCACCAGGGAGCTGGAGCAGAGACTCAGGCAGGAGCTGGACGTTCCTGTGGCCACCGTGCCCGCCGCGGCCCCTCACAGCCCCCCGCGGCGCTCCCCCGTCCCCCTGGTCCACAAGGACAAAGCAGAGGACGACCCCCCCGGCCAGGACTCCGAGCAGAAGCCGGTAACGGCCAAGACGCCAGACGCCACGGAGAAGCGGGACGGAGGAGGGCCGGTGGAGGGGAAAGTGGAGAAAGAGGACGGCAAGACTGCGGGGGCTCCACAGCGAGCCCAGGAACTGGACAGTTTGGGCACAAAAGGAGCGAGCACAACGTCTTCATCAGCGGCAGACCATCACGCCGAGGGAAGAAGGCCGGACAGCAGTGCCAGCGCCACTCCAAGCACCGACGGCTCCGCCGCAAAGCCCGACCGCACCGCCTCCGCCGTGGCGGTCATTCGCCTGGAGGGCGTCACCGAGCAGGACTCGGGCACCGACAAGGACGGCCTCTTCGGCCCGCGCACCGAGGCGGACCTGCTGGAGGCGTGGGAGACGCTCAAGGAGCTGGGGGCCTTCCTGCGGCAGGTGCGCAGCGCGCTGGCGTCCGACCTGGGCCCGGCGTCGTGGCTGCCCGGCCGCAGGGGCAAGCGGGACCCGCGCGAGCCGTCCAGGCAGGCGGAGGCGCGCATTCGCCAGGCGGGCCTCACCACGCCGTCGCTGATGAAGCGCTCGGCCTCGCTGGCCAAGCTGGGCTCCCTGGAGCTGACCGCCAACGACCTCGGCGACTGGGACCTGGACGACGCCGCGCTCTCGCCCGCTCACTGGCGCCTCGGCACGCCGCCCGCAGACGACGCCTCCAGGAAGAAGCGCGTGCGCCCGCTGCACGATCCTTCCTCCGCCGCCTCTCCCTCCAACCATCCCCAAACACGCACAGAAGACCCCCCGAGGAAGGAGGAGGCGCGTCACCGTGACGACGCCACCGCGCCACCGTCTGACCCTGCCCCTCATCTGTCGGCTCACGGGCGGAGCGACAGGGCACAGAACTCGGGGCTCACGCCCCAGTCGGTTCCGGCCTTGATTTCTGTGGCCACGAGGCAGCAGTACGGAAGGACACATCCTCTGCGCAGGCTGAAGAAAAGAACTGTCAGCTTTTTGTATCACACCGTGTGACCTTTTTTTTTTCTTGCTGTTAGTGTGTGTGAGTGTGTTTCTGTGTCGGTGATATGTGGGTTTATTCAGGGCTGTATCTGAGGTATGTAACTATGACTGTAATGTTGTTCATTTTATATGTGTGTGTTTGAGTGTGTGTGAGAGAGTGTTTGGTTGTGGAGAGAGAGAGAGAGAGAGAGAGAGGGGGGGAGTGTGTACAGGTATGTGAAAATTTAGTTTGCTAGGGATTGTGTATAAAAAGCTTGGGCTAACTCATAATGCAATAACTGCACATAAGAACCATTATAAATCTGTTATCGGTCGGTTATATCATACAAAACACGCATTCCAATTCAATAACTGATCAATTTACCTTCAAAAAACTACTGCATTATGAACCTAGGTAAAATATTATGGACATGGGAACAGGGCACACACACACACGCACACACTCTCTATTCTAAGGAATTTCTTGTTTGACAACTTTGAAAAACGTGTCATGATGCAATTGCCACTGAATTCTACTGAATATACACAATACAAACACCTATAGCAAATGGATAAATTAATAAGAGAATAATACACAAAGACAATGTTCTTAATGTCATAGAAAATGTGTTCTATGCACAAAACAAAAGATTTATTTGAATACATTATGTCCAGTTATCACATTATGGGGTGCTCTGAAGGTTTGGAGACGGATATAAGTTTGCATATAGAGGCATGTGTTTATGGTGTTAGGGTCTCTTGTCCTGTGTAAAATTGAATTGTATTACTGTTGGCAAAAAAAATACATGTTTTCTTTTTAGTGTTTTTAACTGTGACAATTTTTAAACCAAATTATATTTATTTTGACAAAGAAATCTGTGTGGGTGTGATCTTTATACTTTTTTGACGGTCGACATTTTAATACAGGTTTAGTAATACAAGGCATTGCTATTTTTTCCTGTGGGTAATTCATGTTGATTTCATTCAAACTGTCCCAGCATTCAGATAAGTTATTGCGTGCTGCGTTGCGACCAGGCAACAGAACGGTAGTACAATGTATTCTTTGCGCAGAAATGGATCCTGCTACACTACTGTCAAAGACTTGAGCATTCAGATAGTCGTGTTAGCTATAGCCTACGGATCTTCATACATTGAGTCAGGCACTGAAGACAAATATGATCCCTGCTTACCAAATGATTCCCGGCGTCTTTTCTGACTGACCCTCTTACTTGGAAGAATATGCCCTGCTCCGACATGGACCTTTCGAAAATAGACAGGACCGCCTTGACCCCCAGCTTATATACCCAGCCCTCCCTCTTCCCATTCCCTGTCCCCCCAGTATTTCTCTCCCTCTTTTTTTTCTTGAGCGGCGCACAGGGACGTCACGTAGATAGGTCTCGCACCACTCCTGTAAGTCCACACCAAGTTAACTAAATTGGAATACGGGGGGAATATTCACGACCGAGGTGGGTTTCTAGACTACCAGACAAAGCCGGGAAGGGGGAGAACGAGAAACGCCACAAACGCACTCCATAAATCGGAGGTGAGTAACCTATGTGCGCGAATATGACAGGAGTTGTATGATTTGAGCGTCTTGACGCATTACCTCAGCAGGCTATTTCAATTGTTTACATGTTAAGAATATACCTGCGCACTAATATTAGCTTACTGTCGTTGCTCAGTAGCCTATCTATTTAATGATGAGCACTATGAGTAAACCGTTATGGCTTTGGACGTAGGGGTATAAAGAGAATGTGTTTAGCGAGTGACCATAGGTTTTATTACGGGTAACATGTCGGGCGGTCATTGAGAACATAAGTATGTTGCATGAAATTCACGACTTATTTCATTGTAATAACTTTTTCAATTCGTGAATAATTTTGGACTCTGGGGCACGCAGGGGGAGTGTGTCTGAGGCAGTTTGACATGACTATATTAGGAAAGTGGCCGTGTCATTCTTTCTGTCTCGAGAGCCATGCGCGTTTTGGGGTCCCTCGGCTCTCGATAGCCTACTTCGTTAACAAGCATTCTGTTCAAACTTTGTTGCGTTTTTAGGGTCAGTGGGTAGGCTATCGCATTTAGACCGGTCACGAAGTGTCTCTAATGGGGGCTGTTTGTATTGGAAACAATATCTTTACCATAGCCTATAGTGTCATTGTCATTGGTGTGTTGGTGTTGATACCCCTTTTTCCCTTGGCTCACACGATTGTCAGCTTGATGTTTTTTTCATTGTCAATTTTCAGAAATGGAAACTCGAATTATCAATTGAGGTCTATCTGAATTTAAATAGGCGAGGCACGTGCGGTCGAAGGACACCGACTGTGTTGTATTGCAGGGTCCTCAATCAGGTCTTTCTCCGCCTGTTGGGATTACTAACTCGATGCAATTTCTGCAAATAGGCAGTCAGCTACGTGACTGAATTCTTCCCCCAGGCAGGCAACAGATTGAAAACATCAACATGTCAGGTGAACACTCAGTTTTTCATAGGCTAGCCTACTTCACCAAACTGTATACTCTGATAATGTAGGCTATAACTTGTTAACACTGATCATGTTTATTTTTTAAAACCGTTATGGACATGTTTTAACCCCCTGTTGTATGTGATGTTGTGAGTGAGTTATGTCAGAGAGACAATTGGTCTTGTATTTTTGTGAGAGCGCGATCCTTCTGTTTTTAATAGTGACTATCATCTGCCTTGTCAGTCTCACAGAGTAACAATAGCACAATAGAACAACCTGGCATGGCATGACAACAGTAAACCCTACAATAACAGATGTCAACATTAACATGCATTGACAGTAATATAGGAGGCTATTAGCCTATAACAGAAATGACCTGTCAACCACCCCTGCACTAAAAGTAATACAACGTTCAATGGTCGAGTGAAGAAACAGTGGGAAGCTTCAGAAATGTTAAGGTTGTGTTGTGTTGTGTTGTGTTGTGTTGTGTTGTGTTGTGACACTCCCCTATGACCAAGCTTCAGTGAAGTAGACCATACACTACTGGTATATTGATGTTGACTGTAGTGAATGACATGTTCACAATAGTTAGTGTGGACAACTCGTTCAAAAATGTCGTGGCAACATTATAAATAATCATTTTGAAGCATCAATAAAGAATGGAATAATTGATCCCTATACGTTTGACATGGACAATACCTGTTGAATAGAAGGAAATCGTTTCAATTCTGTCCACGTAACACCTGCTTTAGATGTTCCAAGTATATTAAGATATTAATTGTCTAAATTGACACACTTGTGTGAAATGTCAACAATAGCCTATGAACATGACTTTTTAGATATTGAAGAAGGCATTGAAGACATGCATACATGTATACTATCTAAGACAGGTAGTGGGACAAAACAGACGTCTGAAATTAGTTTGAAAACAAAATGAAAGACCCAAAATCCTGATATGCACAAAGGCTTTGAAAGTTTGACTGTGCTCTTGACCAAATATTCACTACAGTATTCACATCTCTGTCCTATACTCTCTCTCTCTCTCTCTCTCTCTCTCTCTCTCTCTCTCTCTTCCTTGCCGCTCGCTCTCTGACTGTAGGGTAGTACAATATCCATCATCAACAACAAATGAAAGCCACAGGATATGTTATAAGTTTTTAGGAATATGATTTTCTCACCTAGTTTTAGCAGTACTTCACAAGACTGAAATTTACACCGATAAAGATGTGTTAGTTGCATTCAGACCAGTCTTGGTTGAGTCCAAGGCATATATCATGAGATTAAAATGAACAGTGCCAAATGAAAGACAGACATGAATGATTAAAATACTGATTGGAGGTTCCCTCAGCTCCATAGGTTTTTCTCCAGCTTATTCATCAGTCTACAGTACTGTTGAACTGAACAGTGCCAAATGAGGAGAGACAAGAAAGGATAACATGTTAATTGATGTTTTCCTTGGGGCGGGTAGGTCCAGCTTATTCATCAATATGCTGCACTGTTGTGCAGGCTTGTGCAAAATTCAGAGTTTAATTGAAAATGAATTTTGAAATCTTGAATTTTAATTGAATTTGAATTGAGGTCAGAAACAGGATGTAGAATTACAATTCGAATATGAATTAAAGGAAATAGAATTAAAATTCAATGAAATTTGAAGAAATGCATATCCATAATTTAAGGGTAGTGTTTAACAATGAAGTTTCACAGTATATGTCAGATATGATTGCATCAAACACACAACCTATAACTTAAAACAGTAACCAATTACATTTCCAAGGTAACCTTCCCAAAATTGAATTCATTTGGGATGTGGGATTCAGCACATTATATCTGTTGTGTGTGGAATTGCTGTGAATTGCCATGAATTTAAGCCCACTTCCAGTTCAAATTCAACTTCTTATGGGGCGGAGGCAATTCAATTCAAATTCCAATTCATGAATTGAATGGAGGCCAATTCTAAAATTCTGAATTTTGCACAAGCCTGCTGTTGAGTGACATGCTCTAGTCTCTCCACCATGTCAGGCCGCTAACGATGTTGGATGTGTAGCCACACTAACTCTCCAAGTCAGACAGAAGAACTCTCCAAGAGGGAAGCTCTGGATGGAGGAGGGCTACTGGCATTCAAATAAAACTGACATGACCTGACCCCCCCACACCCCCCGAGGAGGCTGTGAAGAAGGGCCGTGTAGTGTTTTATGATAGGCTAGGTCTTAATTAGCAGCCTTGACGATGACTGCAGCCTTTGGCTTTAAATAAGCTTAACAAATTGGAAATATGTAGACTCCGTCTGACAACACATGACCCATCTCGTCAGAGATTGAAAATAAATTTGATGGATTGCTGTCAAAACTCGAAAATGTTTTGGACATTAATAGAAAATAAGATAATTTATATTTTACTTTGAAATACTATATTGCACTTTGCTCTGATACAGGAGTTTAGAGAGAAAATGTGTTTTGATCACTGAATTGTGTTTTTATCTCAATGTCCTGTCTCTTCCTCTAGCAATGAGTCGCAGCATCGTGCGCACAAGTAAATTCCGCCATGTTTTCGGCCAATCAGCGAAAGCAGAGCAAAGCTACGATGACATTCGTGTTTCCAAGGTGACGTGGGACAGCTCCTTCTGTGCCGTCAACCCCAAATTTCTCGCCATCATTGTGGAGTCCAGTGGAGGGGGTTCCTTCCTGGTTCTTCCTCTCTCTAAGGTGAGCATCTATTGTTTTTCTATTTTTTTATTAATGCACAACCTTTCCCTCGTCATCATTGTAAAGGTTTGAAAATGAAATGAAGTGATAGATGGATGTAATGGACATACCTTGTGGCCACTGGATGTATATGGATATGGATATTTGCCTTTGCTTGGTGGGGCCATACAGCCATACTCCATACATGGAGTAGAATAGGCTTGTGCCTTGGTTTGAGCATTCCTTGGGAAATAGTTCAACAACAGCAGCAATGTTTCAAACTTCCCTCCCGGGGACTCAGAGATGCCGGGAAATAAAAGCCCGACTCATAACATTGTTGCTCCTGTTAAACTATTACTACTGGAATGTGAAATCTACAGAGTGTATATTGTATTTCTTATTGTAATGGTCATTTGCCATTGGCCCATATCCATGACGCAAGTAAACTCTCAAGAATTGAGGTTGGTGGGTGGTGATATGTGTCACCGTGCCTTGCAAAGTTCACCATCTCCATTTACGGCTCAAGAAGTGCATTGAGTGTCACCGAAGAAGTTCTAATTTTCGAGATTTGAGTGTTGCTAAATCTAAATCTCCTGTTGGCATGGGAACATCGCACGTTGATGTCGACAAGTTCACCCTAGTCCCAGTTCATCCCAGCACCCAGAACACCCCCTCCTCCAACTGAGCTTCTAGTTTCACTCTTTTTGGGGCACTGGGAGGGAGAGGACCCCCTACAGCAAGGGGTGAGCAGGGTGTCTGTCCTGACTGTCTGGGTTATGGAAATCCCCTCATCCTACATGATGCAGAGCGAGACTGGCAACAAGAAACATCGGCCATTCCCCCATATTTAGAAACGCCACCTCTCTTACAATAGCCGCCGCTATTTGGCCATGCCCATGTAAAGTGGCGAAGAAACAGATTTAAACTGAGGATATATTCACAGTCCATTTTTACCTCACTGGGCGGGATGGCCCGAATATGTGACTCCACGCATATGGACTCCACAGACCAGACCTATATAGTCAGTGGACATTAATTAGACGTAGATGATGTATTCAGTCTCCGTGTTTTGAACACAGCCACCATTTACATCAGTTTATTATGGAAATAGATCCTCTGACTTGTGCAAATGTGCTGATCCATCTCTGCTAATGGGTTTGCCGCTGGCCGCTTGCCAGTCCATCCTCTTCACACTCTCCATTTTGCAGGGCAAATAAGTGTGAAGGGGGCTTTATCATTGCAGTGCCATCTTCACCACGAGGGACACAGGCATACATTACAGGGCCCGGACAGAGCAGCTATAAATACCGCCACTTGCCATCTCTCCTCTCCTGCACAGAGTCCCTCGCCGGCCAAAAGAAAAACTCCCCTTTCATCGCCTCGTCACGGGGTTATAAATACACACTCGGGGGCTGCTGGGAGGGGAGTGGCTATGGGAGAGGGGGGTGGTTGGTTTGGAGAGGGGGAAAGGTGGGGGTTGGTATTGGGAGATGGTGTTGGCAAGGCAAGAGGAGGACGCGGCTGTTGTGGAGAAGGAGCCGACACGTGTTCACACTGACTAAACAGGAATTAGCGGAATAGAGTGACCATTACATCACTGGCCAGGGTAATCATAGCTAGTCTGTTGAATAGCGCTAGGCTTGGATTCCTTCAGGTGGAACATGTGGCAGTGCCATCTTAATATATCACTGTAAGATTGCAGCCCCATGACTACTGCCAGTGACTTCATGTTATTGAATCTAGAACACTTTTGTGTGTGCGTTATGTCCTGCACCACTTCCCTATTGTTTCATGTGCTATGTCAGGTTTCACCATGGTAACCCATATTGTCTGGTGAGCTGAGAGGACTTTTTTTTCAAGATTGTTTTCAGATCAATTCTGTCAAACCTCATCTGTTTCTAACCTCATTTAGTTTTCAAAAGTGATGTATTCTTTTTTCAAAGAAGTGTATGCATCTGTATGTAAAAGGTCTGTTTAAAACATTTCAGAATTGCACTTTCATGCACAATACTTACATAAGCATGGTTTCTGCTATGTAACTGTACATGAAAGGGGACATACTTTGTGGGCCATTCCATGCCAAATCAGACAAAATCAGGAAAATGGTTGCTGCACAGTCTCAGAGCACACAGAGATATCTTTTTAAATGTATTTATTCTGATGCACAGCAAATGGTTCAACACGCCTGCGTCTTCATCAAAGTCTTGTTGCTCCAGTGAACCTTCTCCTTCTCTACATGATCAGGCCCTGTGAAGCACCAGACGTGAATTCAGAATTATTTGTCTTTAGGTCCCAAATTTAAGACCTGTTCATTTTTTCACCCTTGATTTTGTATAATTTTGCACTCTCAGAAATGCCTTGTCCTGGAGGCCATGTTTGGACATTAATATCTTGAAAAGTGTGGATATGGTGTCCCTAGATATGGAAGAAAGTGCAAAGCCGGTTGAAGGTCTTGTAAACTTATTTTTTTTATCCTCATGACACCATTCATTATTTTTCCTCATGACACCATCATTATTTTTACTTTATTAATGTTGAGCCAATATTTGAGGTCTCTGCAATTAATGCACATGAAGATATTAAGGATTAAACAAGATTTGATTGCATTTTGGTAATGTTCATCGACCAAATGGTATTTGGGGTAGAAGGAACACGAAAATCAATGAATACTGTAGCTCCGTTTATTTGTGTACAAAGTGCCAATGATGAGCCATGTTTCATTTATACATGAATACACTTACTTGGTTGCATTGTATATCTATGACTGAATCTAGGCCTATATGGTACAACATTGGCACTTTGTGCACTAAACGCCCTTACACTGAGCTACTTTCACATAGGTTTTCAAGTGCCTACTAGCGACCCCACATACCATTTTACCTTTGAAAATGACTGAAAAACGCAATCTCCCCTTGTTTAATCATTAAAATCTTCAAGTCCATTATATGTGGAGAACTCAAATATTGGTACAACATCAACAAAATACAGTATGTAAAGAGAAATAATGATTGATTCCAAATTAGTTTAAAAGGTTTATACGATCCTTAATGTCACTCTTTTTGCACTTTTCCCCCCCAATCTAGGGCTTTGTGGAAAATCAATAACAATGCCATACAAACCTTTAATGCCTCAGTCAAACTGATTGTCTTCCACCGTACAAAGTCTGGGCTGCCTATGATGCCAGATGTGATATAAATGTATAAAACTGAGGTGATGTCAAGGGCGGAAAAAATGAGACATAAGATTTGGCCAGAAATATTGTACAGGCCTTGGTTTTGAGATTATCGAGCTTTGACGAGCTTTGAGCAAAATCTGAGATGGTCCAGCAACAACCTCATCTTATTTGACATGGAATTACCCACACAGAACTTTACAGACTTTACCAATATTTGATTTCTTTTATCCCCAGTGCAATTCGCTTGCTATATTTTGCTCTATTGCACATAAATGGTTCTGATTTCCAACTGTCAGAAACATTGATAGGTCATTCTTATTGTATTGCATCCGTTTGTGACTTTTTTTGCTTCTGGTATGGAGTCCTCTGTGTCCTTTGTGTATTTTTTGTTTCTTGTGTCTTTTGTGTATTTTTTGTGTTATTTATGCATACCTGACTGCAAGACAAGTTTCCCTGAGAGGACAATAAAGTTAACCTAGCCTAACATAATATGAGCGCTGTAAATCTGTTAATAGACCCATGTAATTCTGTGTGTAACAGGTCGGGCGTGTGGACAAGAGCTACCCCATGGTGGTTGGCCACTCAGGTCCAGTCTTGGACATTGACTGGTGTCCCCACAATGACAACATAGTGGCCAGTGGCTCTGACGATTGTACTGCTATGGTAAGTCAACCTTGCTTTTTCTAACTCAGTCAAAAGCTGTAGTATTTTTTTGTTTGTTTTCAGGTTAATTTGCAAAAGATGGCCACTATGCTGAGAGCTTTTCTGTTAGAATAGCCATCACCATGCTTTTGGTTACTGCTGAATGGTTGAGAACAGCTGTTTTGCTGCTCAATGCCCACTTGTCGATAATGCTTGGAAATGGCCCAGCAGAGGCACAGGGTGTTTATTGTTTGAGGAGAAGACATGTGCTTCCTCAGTCATCACTGACCAACTGTCCCTGGTAAGTCGGGCTGCAGCGACGAGGACGTGACTCCTGAAAACGACACGTGTTTGTTCCTCTAGCTAACGCGCTAGGCTGCCTTCCTCAACAGACCAATAGAATGGCAGACAGAATCCCCCAAAGGCAGATGGGACTTAGAGCAGAGCAGGGCAACATCCTGGACTGCAGTCCTTATACAGGCACATACTGTACACAGACCAAGGCTGGCAGAGTATCAGTATATGTATTCTAACTTAGATTAGAATACAGTTGAGAGAATATTAATCTGGCAACACTGCTAATTCATTTTGGAAATGGTAACCCTTTAAGAGAATGTACAGTGTATGTGGGAATAATAGTTTGAGTGTGACAACTATGACATGGTGAAGATATGCTTAGCATGCTATTCACTTTTAGCTTTTTCATGTTGGTCTTTGAAATGGACTTGAGTCCAGTACAAGCTTTACTGGACATAAATAGCATAGTATTATGTAGTATTATATAGTATTTGCAAACAAGACCCCTTGTAACCTTATAGTGTGTTGTTTTGATTTGAGTACTGGGCCTACTGTACTGGGTGAAGCTGCAGCTGTTAACCTATTCCTGTACTCCATGGAAAGATTGACTGTCCGTCTGTGCTGTTGTTAGAAAAGAGAGACATCAACCCAGCAAAATGGAGTCATGATCATTACTTTATTTGTGGTTGAAGTGATAGTCAAAGCCAGAAGGACAGTTTAGTCGCCTGAAGTCCATTCGTTATATCCTATTCTATACTATTACATTTTGAGTTTTTGCTCATCAGAAATCTGTGGTAGAAGCAGCATCTTTGAAAATCATTTCTGTGCAACTGTTAAGTCTCGAAAAATGTCTATTCTTGCTTCTTATTTCTTTTTTTTCTTTTTTTGAGTGTCTACTGTACATCAAACATGTAGGCTACAGCCTGCATCATATTCCTGCTAAATGGATGATGATAGCCTTTAAAGTCGTTCGAATGGCAACCCCAGTTCAGCAACGGTCTCACCTCGTAATTCACGGTCTGTTTGCATGTGTGTATGGCTTAGTCATTGACACATGTCACCAGCACCATCTCCAGCACTGTGGTTGTGTGTGTGTGTGTGTGTGTGTGTGTGTGTGTGAGAGAGTCATCACTCCACCCATGGTTATGCCCTAGCACTGCTCACTGCTCTCTCTCTATTCTCACCCTCACTCACTACTCTCTCTCTCTCTCTCTCTCTCTCTATTCTCACCCTCACTCACTACTCTATTCTCACTCTCACTCACTACTCTCTTTCTTGCTACTTGGCCTTTGTGTAAAATGTGTCTTCTGTTCCCTGCATAGATATCTGATATGATTATTTACAGTATGTCTGGGCTAGTACCCAGTTTTTTTTCCCCTTCTTTCTTTGTTTACAAGCGTCATGGTAACATAACACCAAAACAACATGTCTCCTTAGTCACCACTGCAGTAATGCTGGATGTATTTTTGCTCTTTGTGCTTGTGCAGGTTTGGCAGATCCCCGATCACACTCCTTCCCGCCCCATCTCGGATCCCATCGTGGTTTTGGAGGGCCACTCCAAGCGCGTGGGCATCGTGACCTGGCACCCCACTGCCCGTAACATCCTCCTCACTGCTGGTAGGCACGGCATCGCACACTCATCCTCCTCCCGCTCTATCACCTCAAACTGACTCCGCGCGGGGCTATTTTTAGCCCTGTTTCGAAAATGCTTTGTGCCAACCTCTCTGTACGTGTGGCTCCCCCGCGCTGGCAGGCAGTGATAACCTGGTCATCATCTGGAACGTGGGCACGGGTGAGCCCCTCGTCACCATGGAGGACCACCCGGACCTCATCTACAACGTCAGCTGGAACCGCAACGGCAGCCTCTTCTGCACCACCTGCAAGGACCGCCGGCTCCGCGTCTGTGACCCCCGCAAGAGGGAGGTCGTGGCGGTGAGTGGACAGTGGGATGCTGGAGAGGAGCGGGGGATGAGAGAAAGAAAGAATGGGATGGTTGGATAACATTGATGACAAGGAATGAAAACAATGGATGCCATGATGGTCTGATTAGTCACTATCCTACATTATTGTCATTTTGAATGTTTGAATGTGTGCTTATGGTACTACTGGTGTCATCTGCTTATGTTACTACTACTACATACTGCAATGTATGTCTGATGTTTGTGATTCTTCTTTACATCCTCAGGAGAGATTGGCGCCTCATGAGGGAATCCGGCCGATGCGTGCCATCTTCACCAGGGAGGGTAACATCTTCACCACGGGCTTCACCAGGATGAGTCAGAGGGAGCTGGGCTTATGGGATCCGGTACGCCCATCATACTGCATGTGCACATCAGTCACACAAGGAGCAATTACATTTGTTTACAAAACAGTGTAGAATCAGAAATACTTTGATAGTCATATTATATTATAAGCAGCTTTTTACAATTTTACTTACAAACGGTAATATTGAAATTGGTCTACACAGTTGTCTAACCAATGTCTTCTTACATTCTGCTTTGTCAAGACAAACTTTGAAGAGCCCATTGCACTATTGGAGTTGGACACCAGCAACGGGGTGTTGTTGCCATTCTATGATCCAGACACCAACCTGGTATATCTCTGTGGAAAGGTATGTCACTTGCATCAATATCCCCACCATCCTTTTTATCTTCAAGTCCTAAATAGGCCTAGCCATATATGCTATGGTGAAATTGAGATGCATTTTTTCCATGCTCATGTCCTTTCCCAGTTCATGTCGAAGCATTAATTGTTTTCTCCCTCTCTCCCTGTGTCTGTCTGTCTGTCAGGGTGACAGTAGCATTCGTTATTTTGAGATCACAGACGAGTCCCCGTACGTGCACTACCTCAGCACCTTCAGCAGCAAGGAGCCTCAGCGCGGCATGGGCTTCATGCCCAAGAGAGGGGTGGACGTCAGCAAGTGTGAGATTGCCAGGTGGGTCCCTGTCCCTGTCCTTGACCTTCACAGGCCTCGTATGTATCCACAACTACCCGTATTTTCCCGACTATTAGCCGCGGCTTATATACATTGATTTTGCTACTTTTCTTCAGCTATGAGGTTAATACAGGGGAGCAGTTGATATGGTGTTAATATGGTTTTGTTTTTTTTAACTTGCATAAAACACTGTCCTGCTGCGGCTTATATGCGGGAAATTACTGTAGAGCTGGGAGTCGAAGCCCCTTTAAAGGAACACTCCACCGTACATGGAGTGGAGGTTTTTGGTATAACTTCTAACTTCATTTCTGTTTGGATCCTAATGATTGAACTGGGCTAAGCTACAGTAAGTGCTATCAAAGTAGCGCCGCGCGCCAGAGCCATTGAGCTTACTGCTGCAGAGGTTACCAATGCACTAGTTACCAGTTACATTTCTCAGGAAGACCTTTGGGGCCTTGTTTTCAGTGCTCCATACTGCTGAGTATGATGGTGGATAGTGTGTTGTATAAGGGAATGATGGGTATTTGATATACGTATGTGATTAAAGGCTTCATCTTTATCTGTAGAAGTGATCGGTTCTCTTCTGAAGCTACGTAATGAAAATATGATCCATCTTTCGATTGAGCTGTTGAATTGAGATTGACGGTGATGTGTGGGCAAAGAGAAGGCTGATTCATGCTCTCCTTGCAGGTTATATAAACTCCACGAGAGGAAGTGTGAGCCCATCATGATGACTGTTCCCAGGAAGGTGAGTGAACCCCCCCTGGTGCAGTTTAGAGTCACCGCCTACGTGGCTCAACACCAGAAATAAACAATGTTGAGATCAGCTCATCTGTTTACATCAATTTGCCTAGTGACATAGTTTAAAAGAGCTTGTGCAAAACGCAAACCAAATGTTGTCAAGCCCAGAATTTGGGATTTGAAATAGTCTTTTACCTTGCTAAAATTAGCCTTGCAAATATAACAACTCATTAAAGTCCCAAACTGAAGACTAATCACAGTCACGATTACAAACCATAATTCTGCTTTTGTCATGTAAAGTTTTAGAAGCAACGTGTTTACATGCCTGTTAACTGTCGTCTGTCCCGCAGTCGGATCTCTTCCAGGATGACCTGTTCCCTGACACGGCAGGCCCTGACCCGGCCTTGGAGCCGGAGGAGTGGCTAGAGGGGAGGGACGAAGACCCCATCCTGGTGTCCATGAGGGATGGCTACGTCCCCCCGAAGAGCAGGGAGCTCAAGGTCTGCAAGAAGAACGTTCTAGACTCCAGGCCAACAACTCGCCGGAGCATGTCTACCTCTGATGGGAGCACCTTGCCGGTAACTTCTGTCTCCTTTAGTCATTTCCACGGCATGCCTTACGGTTTCCTTTCTTCGGCTTGTCTGTACAAACTTCTCTTTCTTCTTCCTCTTTTCTCACCATGCTATCCCTTGACTGTCTATTTCCTCTCTTTCCACCTCTTGACCGTTGTCTCTGCCGTCTCTCGCTTCATCCTCTCATTATCATTCCGTCTTTGTTTCTTCTCTTCCTCCTCTTCTCTCTATCTCTCCTCTTTAGCCTGACTTGTTGGAGAAGCTACTGGAGGAGATTCAAAGCCTCAAGGCCACAGTGATTGATCAGGAGAAACGAATCTGTGACTTAGAGGATACGCTGTCACAGTACACCAATGGCACAGTCTGACACCCCCGCCACCCCCCGCCACCCCCAGCCCCCAACCGCCCCTAACCGCCATCGACTTTCCCCCACACACACCAATTCCCACACCACCGTTTCCCACTTAGCACGCCTTCAGAGAGAAAATCACCAAGTTACTGTCATTACCTCCCTCTTTTGCACTTAAAAATACCCCCCATCTGTATAATAATAATAATAATAATAATGATAATAGTAACAATAAAAATAGTAATAATAATAATAAGCTTCATTTGAAAAGCACCTTTCATACACAGAATGCAGCTCCACATGCTTTACATGTGGAGCATTAAGCACAATAGAGAAATAATAATGATAATACAAACAAACAAAACAATAAATAAAACAGCAGTATTAGGAATCTGTGGAACCCTACGGTCACGTCACTGTGGCAACGCTACCATTTCTCCTTGCCTTAAAGGCAAATCATTAAAGAGGCCAGAAGGGCTAGCGCCCATAAGCTAATTGAGCTTTACTGAGCCGTCGTGTGAACACACCTCACCACACCTACAAACTCACATTGCCTGAGCTTGGCAGGCTCTTTTTTGCACATTAAAGAATTGTAATGTATACATATCTGCATTTTCATACACAACGAGCTTTAAAGGAGCGTCGACTGATTAAGAGCACAAGACTAAACCAAATATGAGTGAAGAGTGCTGGGATCCTTCGTGATTTGCTGTATGGCACACTGCTTTGCTCTCTAGGCCTAAGCAGTGTGGTTATGCTCTGAGAACGGTGATGGGATGTGGACTTTAAGGTAGGGGATAGAACACTCTTCATCTGGCTCTCACAATAGACGTCTTGAAAGGTGATGATTAGAACACATGAGATAGCATAGATATCTGCTTGAAAGTGGCAATATGTCTATTGTTTTTTGTTGTTATTGTTTGACTAGTGGCCATTTGAAGGGAGCTGGGAGCCTACTTGCAAATGATGTTGTCTTGCCTTAATGTGCAATCGGTCACCAGTGAGTTGCGTTACTAGCTTTTTTTACAGCTAATTGTTAGCTATTGTTTGCTGTTAGCAAGTTACCTTGCAAACTCTGAACAACAAAACGTCCTGCAGCTTTAAAGTGTCTTTTGAACATCAATTCGATGTGGAACCTTAGTTTCAAAATGGCAACAGTCCTACACATACTAATGGTACTGTGATTAAAAGTTGGTTGGTTATAACCCCTAATGGTTTTAAGAAGACTACAAGAAGAACATACCAGTTCTACATCAAACCTTTCAGAGTTCTTTCATGAGAGTAAAGGAAGAGGCTTTCCCCATGTGTACAGGAAGTGTTTGCAGAGGGAAGGCAACAAATGAGGAGCAAAGTGAGAAGGTTTAGACATGTTGGACAAAATATGTATTTTTATGGGCAATGGCATATTGTGAAATTGTACTTAAAAACACAAAGTCTAGATGCTTCAAGCATATTGGATTGAAAGTATCTTGAAGAAGAGGGTGTTTTAGTAAGTTCATCTGAAAAGTGAAGTTGAATGTCTCTATGACTCCGTTTGGTTTATTTTGTTGTTTTTATATCTTATGCGACTTTCTCTAAAATATATTTTTAACACTCCCTTTTGATAATCCCTTAACTATATTCATCTGTGTATCATTTGTTTACTTTTGGTAAGGAACTATTGGAAGGTAATATGGTAAAATACTGCCTTTCATTATTTCGAAGATCATCCTGACATCCCGTTCAGTGCATTTGAACATATAAAATGTGCTTACATGCTGGCAGCAATCAGAACGTCACTCTGCTGACTAACACATTTACATGCCTGCTGCCCTGCCATCACACATTAACAGCACATGGTCTTCTAATGCCTTTCAACATGTAAATATATATACTTTAAAAAAAGAGAAAAAAAGAATACGGAAAAATACCAAACATTGAAAATTTACGAAACCAAAGACAAATATTGAGAGAAATATTTTGTGTGTTCTGTTGATGTTGCTAAATGATGGCATCAATAAAACATCCTTTTGTAATAAAAATGTGTTATCCTTTTTCTGACCACTGTCGGTGTGTCCACTGTGCAATACTGGGCCCATATTGGTAAATAAATACATTGTCTTAGTCTCAAACTGCCTACTTGCACACTTCAAATACTTAGTTTATAGCGCAGATATATACAGTATATATATATATATATATATATATATATATATATATATATATATATGTATATATATTGATGGTTAATTGGAATAACCATCAAAAAGTGGGCAATATGCAAGCTCTCAGTGCATACTAGCAGTGTATTGACTGAAGTATGCGGTTTGAGATGCAGCCATTCAGTATATAGATCCATTCATGTTTTATAAGATTTGAAGTGTCATGGCAAAGGGTACAGTACAGCATAACAAATAGCTACTGAGAATTTGATTTAACGTGTATCTTGGTGGCTGTGAAACTGAACAGAATTCCTTGGTGACAAAATGCCATCAAATCTGTCAGCAATTTTATGACTGCATTGTATTGTATTCACTGTATGGGATAACAAGCTACTTCCCACAGAATGTTTCAGTGAATGATGTGCAAAAATAGCAAATGTTGTCATTCTCCCAGCCAGTAGGGTGTTGGCTCCAGATATCTGGACTGACTGGCACTTGGGAACTGGGAACAAGAATACACACAAACATGACCACAGTTATATTTTAGTTGTAAACATATAAATA
Organism: Sardina pilchardus; assembly: GCF_963854185.1. Taxonomy (NCBI): domain Eukaryota; kingdom Metazoa; phylum Chordata; class Actinopteri; order Clupeiformes; family Clupeidae; genus Sardina; species Sardina pilchardus. The sequence continues at coordinate 25,172,174 of NC_084998.1, forward strand.
TCAACCCATAAATCAGCAGCCATTTGGATGTGACCCAGCAGCCGACTGCTATGAGTTTGCACCCAGGTAGAATCTCACTCAAGCTGCACTGCAAGTTAGTTACTCATGCATTACCTCTATCATAGCCTCAGACACACACATGAATATTCAGACCAACCAGGCCCAGGGTCAAGTTGATGTTATGGTGGTATGAGAAGCACTTGGAACAGCTGAAGGACATTTGTCTATCTGAGGCATTCTGGTTTGTACTGTAAGGCAACTTTGTGTCTGGTGCTCTGATGCTACCCAGGAGGTACTCTTACATCTTCTTATAGTTTGTAATTGTTCATAATTGTCGTCAGAGTATTCTCCCCCTCAGCGCTTGGGTTTATTATAGATCACTGTGATTTCAAAACAGTAGCTTTCCTTCACTGCCAATGACACTAATGACCTCTTGTTCTAGTTACTGTTTAACCTGGGCACTGGGGTCTGCATACATGTACGCATCTCTTGTAAGCCAAGTCAAGTCAGTTTATTTATATAGCACATTTAAAAGCAACAGCATTGTACCAAAGTGCTTTACATGAAATAAGTAAGTAGTCAGGCTTTTCCAATGTACAGTATAGTGCCAATTTACTCAGAGCCTTCAAAAACACCTTGAATGCTGGTGGGGAGTATAAAGCAAGAATATAATGTTACTTGTCACCATGGCAGTGGGTTGAAGAACCATCGAGTCCACAGTATCAGAGGAGTCTGTTTGCCTGCGGGTCCTTCACTTAATCAGCCATTTGTTTTTGTGTGCACGGCTCCCAAGTCTCTCCTTCCATTTATGGCCCTTAAGATGCACCGAAGCATGTTGTGAATGCAGCCTGAGCCATACACACACTCCTCTTGGAGGACTGTTGGCTCACTTGAGAGGCTATTACAGCCTTTTATAAGCCACCCAGGCAGGAGAGGTTTGCTCTTTCGTAGCTGAGCATTGAATTTATAATAGGGGGAGGACGGCGTGTGTAAGTGGAGAGGAAAGTCCTTATTTGTAAACCAGCAAGAGCAAACGTGTGTGTGTGTGTGTGTGTGTGTGTGTGTGTGTGTGTGGAGGGGTTAAAAATGAGGAGAGAGGGAGGTGGTGTGACCCTCCTTCTGTCCCTCCTCTCAGTCATTCTCTGTGTCGTGGTGTTTACACATACACACTCACGGTCACACACCACACACACACACAACAGGTTGCGATCGCTCGGACAGCGTTTGGCACCAGTGTGTCCCGGTCACCATTCGGTCACCATGTGGGACTCGCTCCTCTGCCTCCTGCCCTCTCTGCTGCTGCTCCTCGTCGCGGCGCTCCTACGCCGGTCACCGGTGTCCGGTGCGCTCGAGAACCTCTTGAGACGGGCCACCTGGATCCTGTGGAGGGGGGTCTGCTGGGTTCTAGAACTGCCAGTACCGGTGCGGGGCGATGGTACCGACGGAACCTCGGACACGGCCGACGCGGAGCCCGGTCTGGTGTGCAAGCCCACGGCACTGGCCCACCACCTCCTCCTCCACTGCCGCACTCTCCTGCGCCCCTCGCTGGCCGCCTGGCCTCGGGGCGACCCTCACCTGCAAACCCTCTCCAGCCTGCTGTGGCCACTAGATGGCACTGTCGGCGGCGGCGGCGGCGAGGTGCGCTTCACCCGTGACCACCTGCTCCTGAGCGACGGGGGAATCGTGGCCCTGGACTGGGCTGTGGGGCTGAGCGGGGAGCCTCCGCTGGGCTCTAAGTGCGAGCAGCAGCCCGGGGCGTGCAGGAGTCCAGGCTGCCGTAGCAGCAGCAGCAGCAGCAGCAGCAGCGGGAGCCCCCCGATCCTCCTCCTCATCCCCAACAGCCTGGGTGTGGTGACCCCCCATCTCCAGCGGCTCTGCTCCCTGGCGCTGTGCAGGGGCTACTACCCCGTCGTCTTCCACCGGCGCGGCCAGGGCGGCTGTCCGCTGACGACGCCCCGCTACCAGGAGTTCGGGGACCCCCGGGACCTGGTCCAGGCCGTGGCTTACCTGCGTGACCGCCACCGGTCCGCCACGCTCCTGGCCGTCAGCGAGGGCTCTGGCTCGGGATTGCTGCTCTCGTACCTGGGCGAGTGCGGATCGTCATCCTACCTGACGGCTGCAGCTTGCATCTCACCTGTGCTGCACGGGCAGCTTTGGTTCGAAACGCCATTTCCGTCCCTCTACCACTGGGGTGCGCTGTTTTACCGCAAGCTGCAGATCAGCAGGTAACTGGGTCAAACACCAGGTTACAGGATATCGATACAGAGATGAACCCCAGTTTTATCAGACACACTGCTCATAATAGCTTTCAGTATTATAAGAATTACTTTATTATTATTATTACGTATACCAATGATAACTCTTGATGAGACATGAAAAGGTGGCAGACAATTTTTCAAGTACAATTAAACAATCTCAGGTTTTGGGGTTTCCAGCAATATCAAACATCAAGTTTCCCTCATAGCTGAAGCAGATTTCATATCCAATGCTTAGCACTATGTATCTTTTCTATCTGATGCTGTGTGCAGGTATGCCAGCGCTCTGAGCTCTCTGCTGGACGTAGGGCAGCTCCTGAGGTGCAGGTCTCTTAAAGACATGGAGGAGCTGATGTTCTGTGGCGCCCCCAAGGCCACAGCGGTCAGTGCTGAGGGCCAGAGCCCAGCAGAGGGCGCTAAGGGCTGGGAGGCCTACTGGGAGCGCAACGAGCCCCTGCGTGACGCGGACGAGGTGGCAGTGCCCGTGCTGTGCCTGTGCAGCGCCGACGACCCCCTGCTGCCCCCGGCCTCCACCTTACCCACCTCCCTCTTCCGCAACAGCCCCTACTTCCTGCTGACGCTCACTGCCAGCGGCGGGCACTGTGGCTTCTTTGCCCGGGCGGGCACCAGGGGCGTAGGCGGTGGTGGCACTGGCACCGTGTCCTCCTGGAGCCACGAGGCCGTGCTGGAGTACCTCCAGGTGGCCAGCGACTTCCTGAAGGGGGAGGAGAAGCGGAGGAGGAGGTTGGCGCAGGAGCAGGAGCAGGAGGTGGGGGGTCCGGCCCAGGGGTGGAGGCGCAGGAGCAGCACCGTGCTGGCGCGGCGGAGGAGGCCAGTACTGCCGGGGCGCAGGGAGAGGCACCTGACGCATCAGCCCGCCCAGAGTGCGCTCGCAGAGGACCTGTTCACCTGGAACAGGTCATATACACGCTGACAACCTGGTCATAGAGCTGGAGCATTTAGAGACAGAAGAGACTGTCTGTAGAACTAACTGGAAGGGAGAAGTTCCTGGGGCCTGGGACCAGAGCTAGGTAGACACAACTCCAAAGCTCTAGAATCTTTGGTAACTACCAAACTGTTCCATTCCATAGAATCAACTTAAGATTTACCACACTGACAGTTTTGCTCCTAGGCTCTCAAACAGTGAAGGTGTTGCCGAAATTTTGAGGTAAAGGCACCACTGGGTCTCAAATGTGACCAAAACACGAACTGACCTTTAACCATGTTTAAATATTGTGAGCAAGAAACAACATTCCAAATAGGTCACTGCAACCCTTATTTGGAAGATGTGGCATTAACTTCCACCTTCTCTCTCCTGTGATACTGTGCATGGACTCAAATATATCAGCCAATGTAAAGGATTTGTTTCATCTGTTTCAACACAACTGTGAATTTAGCACTAGCCCAGGCTGTCTTTTTAATAATGCTGCAGCATTCTGTCTGTCAATGAATGAGTATTTTCCCTATCAAATAAACAAATAAATAGATTAAAACAAAAAACACACACAAAATGACAAACATAACAATAACATTACCATATGAGACTGCCGTGTGAAAGAATACCGAGACGGGATATGTACTAAAATTACTTTATTACATTTGATTCTTTGTCCAGTAGCCCTCTGCCCACAAATGGAGTAATTACAAACAAAACATTACATTTGTCCCCTAAAGTTTTTTTCTGAATCTTTACTTTTTTACATTTATTCTCTGTTGTGTTATGAATATTTGTACATTGTTTTGTAATCTCACAAACATTCAGCTTTTCACAATCTATACATTTAATACAGGTTATATGTGGATTGTTATGGTAATGTTGAATCATTGAGACAAAAAAAAGAAAGATCACCATAGGTTTCAGGAATACTGGCGAAACACTCTATGCAGATGTGGCTGCCTCTATTGAGACTGTGTTTAAGCAATTCTCATGCTTTTGGAAAAAGGTCCTCTGAACAGAGATGGACACTGGACAGCACAAATGCCCCACAGTACCGCATTCCTCCACTAGATGGCGAGCATACACAAATCATTCACAGCTTTCCACACCCCCCTCTACTGCTCTGGTAAAAAAAAAGGTATTTCAGACAGGGTTTGTTATTTCCTTTGTGACAGAATTTCCTTTCACAGATCTGTATGCAGAGTCTCTAACACTGCAATTGGCGGGGTCTAAAACTGTATACCATGACTGCAATGCATTTATGATGGGACGTAAGTTATCCAATTGGTATTATGTTGTGTATAAGACGGCATCATTGGTTATAATGAAGCCGTGCTGAGTGGACTTGAACAGGTTTGGAGGCATGGTTGTCGGAGAAGACCTCGTGCCTCTTCCTCGTCCCTCCTCCCCTCTAGCACCGGTCCCGCAGGACTCACTAGTAGAGCGCTGGTCTACAAACGGGTTCAGCTCGTTTTAGTGTTGTCGTGTCGCAACATGTCAAGAAGGTGCCGCGCGCATATTTATTAGGCCAGCGAGACAGACATGTTGTGCTCGGGACACTCACAACAAGCCCCGGAGGACGAGCGGTTTCCTCACTGAACTGCTCGGGGCCGACCCCAACATTAGGGCCAAAGGTACAAGACCAGGAACTGGGTACTGTGGTGTAGTGTACTGTGGTGGCAGTCATGGGAACAAAAACAAAAGTCAGTGTTTTAACGCTCCAAATGTGGATTCTGACAAACAGAAAAAAAACAAAAAAAACCCACAATTTTAAATTGTGGTCGAACTATTCTGGCGGAGGCCAATACACCTTTAGGCACCAATAAGACAGGGATGTGCAACGGTTTGCCCTAGGATGCAGCCTTTTTGAACAGACCAAACTAAGTATACTTGAATATGCACAAGAATGTGATGTCTAACAGAGAGAAAACCCCTGTCCACCCTTAGCAACATTTCCCTCGCCTGGCCCAAATATGTACGGAAAGAGGAAACATCATGGCAAAGGGGGGGGGGGTTCCTAAAGAAATGCTCATAGAGTTCACTGAGACGTTTGCAATAAACCACTGAGATGAAGGAGAGAGAAACAGAGGCAGAGAGATAGAGAACAGACATAGCAGAAGATCGCAGACATCACAGGGTGAATACATGGCGTGTTCCACTTCCTACAGTTTGGCTTTTCGTTTGTTTTTGTTATTCCCCCCACATCTCTTGGACCTCTCCTTTTTACGCTGTTAATTCTTCTTTTCAATATTCTTGTTAGAAACCAAGTTGATTCTTTTTTTGTCTTTACATACAAGCAATTCAATTTAGTCTTTTTTTTTTATACTTAGATTTGTTTTAGGTATCCATTTTTTTTAAATTCTAAATATACAGTATAAACAAACTTTTCCTATACATCCCATTCTTTATACTGTCCCATGAAGACTATATATAGCCGAGCCATGTCACCCTTGGTATTAGTAACGATTTCCAAGCTTTTTCATTTAGACATTGATTTATTTTTGTACAAACTCTCTTAAGTGATCTGTAAAACACTGCTGTGAACCATGGGGAGGGTGGTCAGCTGGAGGAGTGGTGGGGGGTGGGGGGGGGGGGGGGGGGCAATTGGGCAGTCTGACTCCTGGCGGGGAGGAGCAGGGGGGCAGTCGAGAGGGATGCCTGGAACGATGGGCAACAGCAGCGGCACCTGAGCCGCCCGTGACGAGACATTCATTAGTCGCAAAGCCAACCCATCCCCCCCCTCCCCCCAACCTACATCTCATCAACAACACCATTCACAGCCTCCTGACACCAACACTGGGGAGGGAAGAGGAGGCACGGGGCTAATGGGGGGGAGAGAGAGAAAGAGAGAGAGAGGGAGAGAGAGAGAGAGGGACAGAGGGGGAGGAGGGATAAAGGGGAAGAAAGATGACACAGGGGCGAGTCATTTAGGAAAAGCAGCATGGTCTGGTAGTAGCGGTGGCACAATTGGTTTGGGTGTTAAATGGGAGTTTCTGTTGAGAGGTTCATGGGACTGTATAAAAGACAGAAGGGGGCAAAGCATGTGGCAGATCACCACAGTGAACGGCCAGAATCATAATCAGACCAAATACACCGTCATCACTTTTGGCGTATGTGCGTATGGGGTAACGGACTGAATTGATTGTTCGGTTGTTAATTGCTCTTGTGTTAGTTTTGGATGTGGTGCTCTTTTGCATAGACACACAGTGATGACGGCAGTTGGCTTTGGCATCTAGAGGTCGGAAGGATAAAGAGGTCAAAGGTTCTGGTTTGAGCGTGTCCACCCTCCTCGCCCCTCTTCTGTGTGAAATCTCTTGACCTCGCTCTGCTCTCAACTAACATTCCACATCTTACAGCCCCACTCAAAACATACCCTCCGCGTCCTCCCAAGACTGTGCCTGGGCCGACCGACGCACCGGAACATACCGGATCATCTCACAGTAGGATACCGGTCTCCCAGGCCCAGGCGGTGGACACCGGGGGGGATGCTACTACTCTCTGCACCAGCAGTCACCAAGGACCAGTGCTAAGGTGCATTCAAGCCTTCTGCAATCACCAGTCAACCAAAGACCATCTCAATTCCTGAGTCTCGACTGCATATACACAAACACGTTCCAAAATAAGTCATGAAAGACTTCACTAAACAGTCCACCCCTGACCCACCGCAACTTATTACGTCCAAGTCTGACCAAACACCTTCCTTTTGTCTTCCTTTGAGCCATCCTTCTGATTCAGAACTACCCAATCAGATAATGGCATATGGATCTTGTAGCTTCAGCTTAATCATGATTCCTTGATATCTCCTGTTTTGGCACCGTTGCCTGAGAGTCTAATGGCAAACTGGATGGGTCTTTCAAAGACTTCACCATGGACACAGGGGGATGGGAGTGGGATTATACCAGATTCCTGCTGAGGTAAAAAATACAGTCTCACCATGACTGGGAATAAAGGGAGGCAGACTACAGCACTACGATCAGATAAAACTTTAATTTAAAAACGATTAAAATCATATTAAAATATACTTTACATATAAAATATGTGTACTCCACTGAACAGATTTTCCCTGTGAAGTGATGCTAAGCGATACAATTTCTTTGACACTAATTACCCTTAATATTCAACTGCAACAAATCAGTTCATTGAGTGATCTCCCATTCTAGCTGGTAGTTGGCACTAATCATTCCTTTCTGTTCACTACAAAAACCCCTACATACGCTGGAATTAAATGTACCTCTCCTTTATTCAAAGTGTATCCATGGCAAAGAAATGTATGGCAAAGGGGGAAAAAAAAACAATAGATATAGAAAGGTCTCTATATCTATGAGGGGAAACCATCAATGTGCCAAAACAGTGACACAAACACCACTCCTATAGTGTATGGCTTTAATAGTATTTGGGCCTAAAACTGTTTGAGGAAATAACCATTTTGTAAACAGTGTCAGCTAAAAGTAATGGTTACACATGCCACCTATTAGTAAACATTCACCCTGTCTGAATCATAACCTGAAAGTCCCTTAGCACCATAGCATAGCTTATTCTGAGCGCTTCAAAATGCTTCAGTGCACCATTGACATTCAATGATATGTACATTTCCACAGTAATATCCACTGTATCACAACAACCTGATTTGAGGATACGGGGGGGAGGATTAGCAACCAGAACGTGACCCCTTGACCCTTCTGAACAGCCCATGTGTAGTAGGACTTGCTTCCCAAGCAAGAAACGTGTCTAAAAAGTGATGAGGGAGGGAACGGCCAAAACGAAGAAAAAAAAAACAAGTGCGTGGGAAAGAAGACAGAGAAAGAGAAAGGGGGGAGGAATAGAAAGGTGCAAGGAGGGAGGGGGGGTAGGGGGGAGGGGGGGTTGGTGTTAGTCCATTCTTGTGCCAATTCTCCATCCCCAGCAACCCCCCCACTCTTCCCTTGTCATCGCCACGCCGAGCCCCACGCGGACACGAGGGCGAGCGGCTGGGCGTGCCTCTGGTAAGGGGTGGAAGGGAGCGAGGGAGAGAGAGAGAGAGAAAGCGAGAGAGAGAGAGAGAGAGAGAGAGAGAGAGAGCGGTGGTGGGTTTCGTTGGTCGGTTGGTGTGAGGGAGGCCTTACGTGAAGGACAAATGCGACCCGTTGGAGATCTGCGAGGCGATGCTGGCGCTCCTGCTCATCGCCTGCTCGCTCCGGCTCCCGGAGGAGGTCCTCCGCACCGCCTGCGGGCTGTTCCGCACCCCTCCGCCGCTGCCCCCGCCGCCCCCGCCCGCCGACCGCTGGCTCCCCCCCGAGCCGTGGTGGTGGTGGAGGCCCCAGGGAGGCGGCCCGCCGGCCGGGAGCCCGTGCGCCCAGGGCTGCTGCTGCTGCTGGGGCAGGAGGCCTCCGGTGCTCCCCTGGTGGTGGTGCCCGTGGTGGTGGTGCCCGCTGCCCCCTCCGCCGCCGCCGCTGCCTCCCCAGGGCGGCCCCTGGGAACTGGAGCTTCCGCCGCTGCCGCCACTGCCGCCGTGGTGGGCGTTCCAGACCCCGGGGGCCCCTGGGAAGCTATGGCTGTGGACGTCGGAGGCCAGGTTGGACAGCACCATGTTGCTGAAGCCCAGGCGCATGCTCTCCGAGTCGAAGGCCTCGATCTCGCGCGCCTGACGCTCCAAGAGCGAGCGGATGCGCTCGGAGCGCTCGTTCTGCAGGGCCAGCATCTCCTCCTCAATCTGCAGGACGACAACCAACCAAACACACACACAATATCAGAGCGATTCCTCAAAAGCACACACACACACACACACACACACACACACACACACACACACACACACACACACACACACACACACACACACACACACACACACACACACACACACACACACACACACACACACACACACACACACACACACACACACACACACACACACACACACACACACACACACACACACACACACACACACACACACACACACACACACACACACCATAGCTATAGGGATATCTATAATGTTGATTCACGTTTATTTGAATACATAATTTCAAAACATGCTTCTGGAATCTACACTACACTAATATACACAAAGTTGCCCCATTACAGCCTTCATCCCTCCCAATAGGTGTCATCCTTTGACACATCTGCTCAATAAAGCTTGAATTACATCTCTTTTCACTTCCCCTGTTGACTTGATTGATTTGACATCGGAGAGTTATGAGATTCAATCTCTCTGCAAATACGGACATACCGTATTTACAGATACACATCTCTTTGGTGTCCAGCAGCCGCCACACTGGGGCTGTAGTGGTAGTGAGATCACACACACACACACACACACACACACACACACACACACACACACACACACACACACACACACACACACACACACACACACACACACACACACACACACACACACACACACACACCTTCTGTTCGAGCAGGGCCCTCCGGAGCGACACTCTCTGCTCGAGCTCCTTCCTCTCGCGGTCGTGCTGCGCGTCCGTCTGCATCTTGATCTTGCTCTGGTAGGCGTTGAGCAGCTCCAGCTCCTGCTGCAGCTGCATCTTCAGCACCTGGCACTCGGCCTCCTGCGCCTCGTCCAGACGCAGCTGCAGGGCACACACACACACACACACACACACACACACAGAGTGAGTGAGAAAGCTGTGAACCCTTGGGGGTTGCTAATGAGGGCGAGGGGGATGAATGGGCACACTCTCTCCGCTCAGGGCCCATTCATAAGAGAGCGGTGACAGAGGGAGTATTGATGCTCCTCTCCGTCTACCTTTCCCCGTGTAGAGGACGACTCCATGACACAGTGCAGACATTAGAACGGGCTGTGCAATTAATTGAATCAATCAAATGAATCAATTAATCGTGATTATAACTTCCAACAATTATGAAAATAGCATAATCGAAATATGATTATTTTGCTACACTCAATGTCAAAACAATGCGCTCCTTTATCGTCTTGAGTTGTGTGCATTCTCTGATTCTACATCTTCTCTCTTTTCTTTTACCTTTCATTGACTCTTTCTCTCTCTCGCTCTCTTCTGTATTTTCCATTTCCTTTTATTCATTTAGCAGACGTTTTTATCCAAACGACAAAACAAAAGCATCTGCTCTTTCCTGCTTTTCTCCTTTTCCCTCTTGATTGCCCATTCTCGGCCCCAGGAGCTGGCTGGGGCATCTGCACCGCACGCCGGTTGACCCGGGTTCGATTCCGGCCCCGCGGTCCTTTCCGGATCGTACCCCTGCTCTCTCTCTCCACCGTCACTGGCCAAATTTCCCAGATTCATTAAGAAGCTATTAAGTGCTAAGAACTTCTTAGGAGCGTTCTTAGGAGCGCTCTAAAAATGTTCTAAGAAATTCTTAGCACTTAAGAGCTTCTTAACGAATCTGGGAAATGTGGCCATTACCAATACAATGGATAGAAAGACCCAAAAAACATATAGCACTTTTGATTGCTCGTTCTCTCCCTGGGAGCAGGACTCACCGCTTGTGTGGAGAGCATGTCGTTGATGGAGTGGTCGTACTGCTCGGCCAGGATGGCCAGCTTACGGGTCTGCTCCTCCTTGAGCCGCTTCAGCACGGCCTTGTGCTCGCTCTTGGGCGTGGTCTCCAGCAGGTGGTTGCGCAGCGCCTTGTACTGCCGCGTCTGGATCTTACACGTGTCCTGGAACTGCTTCTTGATCTGGAGCTCCTTGGACTAACGGAGCCGAACGGACAGACAGACGGACGGACAACGACAAGGGGGGGGGGGGGGGGGGGGGGGGACATGGGGGAGAGAGAGAGCGGACAGACAGACAGACGGACAATGACGAGAGGGAGAGAGAGAGAGAAAACATGGGGGGGGGAGAGAGCAGAACGGACAGAGAGACGGACAACGGCAAGAGAGGGAGAGAGAAGGGAAACATGGGGGAGAGAGAGGACAAGACCAACAGACACAAAGTAGCACAGAAGAAGAGGTCTTTCTTTTAAAATGGCTGTGTCATAGATCGCTCAGTTAATACCTGCAAGATGTGAAGCCCTAATTTCTCCTCAAGACGATTGGAGAAAAACAAACAAGCATACACACAAACACACGTATATCAAGCATAGATGTTCCCTTAACATGTACATATTAACCCCTCCCCTTCTTTCTACTTATAATATAAGCTTTTAATTACTTATAATACTTCAGCGTTTGTGACATGCAAATAACTCACAGCTACCACTTAAAAGTGAGTGTGTGCGTGTGTGTGTGTGCGAGTGAGTGTGTGCGAGTGTCCTCCTGTCGCACCTTGAGGCTCTTGGGCTGCTGGCGGACCTCCATGACGTGCTTGCGGCGGAGCTCGCGCTCGCGGCGCTTGTTGTACTCCAGCTGGTTGGTGAGCTCGGTCTGGTGCTGCAGGCGGATGAGCTCGGCGCGCATCTTCTGGATGGTGCCCAGCTGCCGCACCTCCAGCTCCTGCATGGACTCGTGGTGGCGCAGCAGCATGGCGTGCTCCAGGTCCTTCTGCGTCTGACGCTTGTTGAGCTCCTGGATCACCGCAACACCAGGAGGGGAGGGAGGTAGAGAGAGAGAGAGAGAGACAGAAGACAGATAGATAGACAGAGAGATAGAGAGACAGACAGAGACAGACAGACAGAGAGAGACAGAGACAGACAGACACACAGACAGATTGAGAGGGAGAGAGAGAGAGAGAGATAGAAGGAGGGTGAGGAGGGAACAAGAGAATCATTTAGAAAAACAACGAAAACCAGAAAACAACGATAACTTTAAAGTTGACAAAGAAACACCTGCTCCACTAACACAAACACCAGTTTACTAGAAACAAATTGCATTAAAAAAAATCAAAACTAAGTCATCAAGAGCAAATGGTGAGCACCAGGCCACCGTCCGTACCTCCCGGGCCAGGTCCTGCTCCACATTGTGGCGGGCGATGAGGATGCGCCTCTTGAAGCGGCGGCACTCCAGGTCCAGGTACTGGCGCTGGCGCCGCAGCAGGTTGGCCTCCTCCTCCGCCTGGAAGTGCTGGATGTTCTCCTTCTGCTTGGACAGCCACTCCTGCTTCTCCTTCTTGGGCGTCGACTGGTTCTCGTTCAGCTCCTGATGCAGGAGGAGGGGAAAATTAATCATCAATACACATTAAGTGTGTGTGTGTGTGTGTGTGTTGCTTTGAGGTAAAGAGCAAACTACAAGGCGCAGCAAGTGAAAGGTGTGACGTCTACTCTGGTATGTCAAATTTGGCTGCCATCATTCGCCCCGCTGACGTTAGTGGTGCAGAAAACAAACAGTAAAGTATATTTATATAAAATATGAGAAAAGTGGGGACTTTCTTTTTTTTCACTAATGTTAACAACACCCTTCAAATGGCAGAGCCATTCCTGAAAGGTGACCAAGAACAGTATTTCAACAGGTGCATTACTGAAACAATGTCTGTATTTAAAGTTCATTAGCCGATATTACGGGTGCAATACGCTGCAATTGTTTACCACGAACACAGGACATATTTGGTTGACGAGGTATAGGCTACTTAACGGGCTGGTGTTGTCATCCCTGGCTTAACCTAGATCCTGATCCTACATAACAGTTCTTAAGCAGCTAGCCATCAAATCTTTCTCTTGGCCTGGGTAAAGGAAGTGAGAGTGTGTGTGTGTGTTATGCAAGGACCAGCAGTGATGCAATGCATGTCACACACTTGGAGTCACCCATTGAAACTTCAATTAATGATGTTACATGACTGGCTAAAATCGTATCCATTACATACTTCACAAATGTCTTGCATGCTTTTGCAAATGCCTTCAGAGGATGAAGAGGCACTTCCAAATCAAGTCGGTGTAGGGGTGGGCAATATGACAAAAAAATAATATTGATATTTTTTTGTGATTTTGACGATAACGATAATCAGTCGATATCTTTTAAAAAAATTGTTTGTAAAAGTCTGAGTTACTTTACAGCTAATTTGCAAATAACATCATTACAGTAATAACCAATAGCCTAACCTGTGACTTTTAAACCAAATCAACCAATTCACTGTCTCTCTATGACACATTTTCAATTCTGCCCCTACTTGTGCGAGTGGCAATGACATGATCTTGCCAACTACAGTACATTAGAGAAGATAATCTCAAGTTATTTCCTTCGATGTTTTGTTGAAGAGCAATCATGTAGGCTAGCATTCCAAGTTGCAGAATAGAAATTCATGCGTCAGTTTATGGCTAATGTATTACACTAATTTATGATGGGCCTTCATTTATTGTTGACCAAATTGGGCAGTGAAATGAGGATGCCTCACCTGCCAGTGGACGATGGCCTGACTGATGGTGTGTCTAGAAGGTGCAATTATCCTACTAATCATGATATCTTTTATGATGATCTCCTCCCCCCCCCCCCCCCCCCCCCCCCCCCCCCCCATCTCACACAACATAAACTTTAATGATTCAAAGTCACATCCTCTTCTCATCCAATATCACCAGATCTTTTGTGTGCTTCGTGTGTATTTGTGCACAGTGATGCAGAGACTGTTGATGGTGTGTGTGAACAGAGGACTGCCTGTGTGTGTGTGTGTGTGTGTGTGTGTGTGTGTGTGTGTGTACCTCTTTCAGCTGCTCCTTGCGTAGCTTGTACTCTCGCTTCTGGGACTCGAGGAAGCTGCTCAGCTCTTTTTTCTGCTGGACCTGAATGTGCTGCTGGAACTTCTTCTCATCATTGGCAAAGGTCTTCGCCTGCAACATAAAACATGAAGAGTAAATATGCAGTTGTGGACACACACACACACACACACACACACACAGTGAGGGGTTAAAGTGCCTGTGGCGGGAGGGCATGGGGATGTGGAAGATGTTTTAATTCACACACATGGAGCCCCCCCCCCACCCTCCTTCTACATGCATACCGATGCCATGGGCCGGCCCATGAAAGACTGGACTGTTAGGACGACGGGAGAGCAAAGACAGAGCTCCAATGGTGTGAGTGAGAGCCACACTGCTGGCTTTCTTTGAATAGCTCCGGCGGAATGCCTACATTTGACCTAATTTCAGAGCATCATGCGGTGAGGTTACAGGTCTTGTTCTTACAGAGGACTGCGAAAATGAGCTACCTCAAGAATGTCGAGAATGCACTTGTAGAGAGAGCATCATGGCAAAATTATATCTGGTTTGTTTTGTTTTGATTTCAGGAGCCCGGGAAGATGACACACCTTCTGTTTAAAATATTTCTCAGTAGAGTAAGCCTTCATATTCCAATTATGGCCTCGTTACTCTCAAACCTGTAAGATTAACCATTAACAAAGCTCTCTCACAATCTATGACTAGTAAGTATCTTCTCCATGTAGAGCTAGCTGAAGTTTCCATTAACAGACTTTTTTTACAGGCAAGATCTAAAAATGGCAAAAGAAAAAGAATCCATTTGTGCCACTCTTGTTCCCTTCTAGGGAAGAGATAATCTATTCTACTAACAGTTCAGTGTCATACCTGAAATCTCTCCTTATTTGACTGTTTAAATCCCTCAATCTAGTAGCAGCCGAGATCTACAGCTACAGTGGTCATCGCATTCATAATGGCTGATCAAAATGGCAGACGTTGTTATAGTAACCAAGTAGTAACTAGTATTCTATAGTCCTCAAGTCCATTCCATCTCAGGAAGAGAATAACGAGTCGTTAAGCGGTCATCTCGTTGGCCTCCTTACGTCTTTCTCCATGGACGCCTGGTGCTTCTTGACGAGCTTCTCCATCTCGGAGGCGAAGCTGTTGCGCTGCGTCTCCAGCTCCTTGTCCAGGCGCAGGCGGTGCTCGTCCATCTCGGCCTTCAGCTTGTTCTCCAGCGCCATCAGGTGCTTCTGGTGCTGCCGCCGCATGCGCTTGTAGCCGGACATCTGCTCGCGCAGCTCCGAGTCCTGCTCGTGCTCCTGCATCTGCCTCGTCACCTGAGAGAGAGACAGAGAGACAGAGAGAGAGAGAGAGAGGGAGAGAGAGAGAGAGAGAGAGAGAGAGAGGGTTAAACACTCGCCCATTTAACAGTCATCACACTTATACAGTTCCATCGGTATGACCCCACACACACACACACACACACAAATGAACAGAAACACTCAGTCACAAGGATTTACATGAAAGGAAGAAAAAGAGAGAAAGAGGTTGAAAAACTTGTTTATATGTACACACAACGATTACACATTCTCACAGTTACATCTGTATAACCCCCAAAGAAACAGAAACACATAAAGGAAATGAGAGAGAGAAAGAGAGAGAGAGAAAGATGCAATGATAAAGGAAGATACAGGACTAGAGAGAGAGAGAGACAGAATGAAGAGGAATGAAGGTAGGAAGAAAGACAGAAGAAAGACACAAAGACAAAGAAGAAGTGAAGAAGTGGAGAAGAGGAGAAATAGACGGACAGAGACTGACTCGACTACTCAGCATTCATCAGGAGGCGAGGAGCCGGCCTGCTTGCCAGAGAGCGTGGTGGAGATGGAGGGGTGCGGGGGGGAGGGGTGGAGGAGTGGGGTGGCGGAGGAGTGGGGAGGGGGTGGAGGATTGAGAGGAGCGGCGGCGGGACTCACCAGTGAGGCGGTACGGATGGTGGCAAAGTGCTCGCGGTTTCTGTGCTTGTGCCGCACGGGCTGTGCAGGTGCAGCCTGTGCCTCCGGGGGCCGGCTGCGGGGCTCGGGCTCTTCACGGTAGCCCTCCTCTTCTCCCTGCCATTGGCAAACCACAACAGCGCTTACACACCAACACACACACACACACACACAGACTAGGGCTGTGCACTGGCAACAATGTCTCAACGCGATATGCTTATTAGTCATACAGGGGGCTACTATTCAATATACTGAACTATAGTGTGACACTGCTGGACAGGAAATATGCAGTGATTTCTGAATAGAGTTCAAAAACAGTTGGAAATGCATTTTCTTTCATGACAGTCATGACATTAAGTGCAATCTGACAGAAGGAGATATTCAATTAAATACAAAAAAACAGGAGTGATTTTAAGAATCAATGGCGCCACAAACATAATACCACAATACTGAAGTAGCCTACATTGGCATTTCTTTGCAGCCTTAACACACGCTCACACCAAGTAGATGAACAAATCAAGTATTTTGAAAATGGCTAAATTTTATCTCCTGGTAGGTAGGGTGGGAATAGAATCCACAAGACTGAGCGTCCTGGCCCTGGTGGCGAGGGCTACTCACTGGTTTGAGGTGGATGACGGAGCTGTTGGACATGACCGTGTGGTCGCCCTCCATCATGTCCAGCTCGCTCTTGTCGTCGGCAGCGTCGGGCAGGCTGTTGACCGAGCTGCTCTGGGAGCTGGCGCTGATGGACATGCTGGGGATGGACTGGTTGCTGCCCACGCTGTTCACCGTGCCCGTCCGCCCCACGCCGCCATGCTCGGGCTCCTGCGGAGAGACGAGCGGGAGAAGGAAATGGTTTAGTGCAGGGCAGAGCGAGGAGGAGATTGGCATGACGGGACTGATGTGTTGAGGCCTACCAAAGAGGCAGTAGGGGTAGCCGACTTATAAATGTTAAGGATATTTGAGGCTGTAGGGAGACTTCCCAAACTCAAATCATTACAGGTAAACAAACTGATCAGTCATACATCGACTAACGGTGATGTGAAACGGTTTGTTTCTGCCTTCACGGTCAAACTAATGACTCAGAAGGGATGACTATAATAGTCTGCAGAGGGCATGGCGTTTTACAGTCCTCTGGAAACACCGCTGCTGTGCGCTGTAATAGCAGAGCGCTTTTGCAATGTCTTTTGACCGGTGTGATTCTGTGACGTATTGTTATCTGAATAGGCAACATGTTTTCTTGTCAATTTAATGATGTTTTTTTTATTTTATTTTTTAAATTTACATGTGTTATATATTTGCATGTGTTTTGCAGTGTTGCAATTGCAGTGCCACCATAAGATGAACTATATGAGAAGGACCGTGTGGGTCGTACACGTTTATGGTTATTACTATTCTGTTATATGTAATTCAGTCTCTTACTAATATTTCTATTTTTTATTTATATTTAGGCTATATAAATTTAAACTGTTCATTTTTAACGTTAATGGGATACTTATTGATGTCAGTGATTTTCACAAAAGCGTCTGCTAAGGACCCATAAAGATAAACATCTGCAGAGGAGGAGGACTGCAGTGGGACTGACCTCCTCCCCATCCTGAACCTCCACCGCAGGGCCGTTGTGCGCCTCCTGGAACAAGATCTTCTTCATCTTGCGGTACTGCAGATTGTCCAGCTCCCGGACCGCCTCCTTTGTCCGCAGGATGAGGTCCATCAGGACTGTGTCTGGTCTCGTCCTCGAGACAAAGGCGTGCTGGGGGAGAGGGAGAGGGAGAGAGAGAGATACAGAGAGAGAGAGAGATACAGAGAGAGAGAGAGAGATACAGACAGAGACAGAGAGAGAGATGCAGGAAGAGTAGAACAGTGGGGAAGCAGGGGAGAGGGAGAAGAGAATCCGTAATGAAGGGACATGAAAATAAAAAGGCACCTTCCACATCACAGCAAGTCTAACCAAAGGCCCAGTTCGACCAGTGCCCCTGCAGGAGTCTGTGTCTACAGCCCTGCTCCATGGGTGTCGATGTGTTACAAGAATCACAAGATTAGAGGATCAAGGCAGCAGGCTTACAGCAGTTACCCAGAGGTCAGAAAGTTACACAGCTTGGACACCACTGGGACGCTGTCTAGGTCCACAAGGCTTTTAGCAGTGCTACCGAGGCACAATAGCAGACACAGCGGCAAGGCAATGAGGATGGGAGTGATCAGTGATGCTTTCTATACATTTGACAATCACCTTGCCATCATGAATTGGGTGAATGGGTGATGTTTGGGGATAGCTGTTCTTCACTGATGTTGACAATAGTGTGTGTGTGTGTGTGTGTGTGTGTGTGTGTGTGTGTGTGTGTGTGTGTGTGTGTGCTTACTTTCAGTAGGTCCTCAGAGTTCGGCCTGTCCTGGGGGATTTTCTGAAGGCATGAATCAACAAAGTTTCTAAAATAATCCGTCCTATGGGGAGAGAGAGAGAGAGAGAGAGAGAGACACACACACACAAATGAGTCACAAAACAAGTGCTTAATCATTATTAGTGTAAGGAGCTTGGTGCATCACCAGCGCAGCTCAACTCAACACACACTCACCATTCACTGGACTGTAGTGTGGGGCTCTCATTCTGCGCTATGTGGTATAAGGCACTCATGGCATTCATGTTGAACAGAGGGGGCTTCCGCTCCGCTACAAAGAAAGATCAACAGATTAAAACGCAGGCTCTTACATGCTCACGTTTTTACCTTTACCTACATTTCTTTACAACTTCAAAAACAACACACACACACACACACGACAGTAAGAGCACGCTTCAGTACCATTAATAGTTTCACTTCTCCATAACCTTCACAGTCTAACCTTCAGTCTAGCTCTAAGTCAGAAGTAGTGTGCCCCTGCCAAACAAATGCAATTGATATGAGCTACACCCTGGAAAACAAATCTACAAGTACCACAGGAATGAGTCCATGAGTGCTTCAAATTTCCACGCACACGCACACGTACACACTTTGTGTATCTAAAATGTAAACTCATTGGGGTCCATCGAAGACCAGAAAGCTGCTACAGAAATAAGAGTTCATCCCCTTTGCCCTATAATATATGATTAAGTAATGGCTGTTTTCTACTACACCCCTGACCTGGTCTGAATTTAAGAAAAATCACATCATAGGCATCACCATGCCAAACATGTATTCCATGTTGACTCTGGAAGATTCCGGCAGGCCTAACAGCGGCAAACTCTAGAACACACAGCCCAGCTGAAAATTCCAGGTTCAGTCAGAGGAAGTCTTCCCTGGCATTACATGTGAATCATCTAGATGAGCTAATTAGGGTTGCAAAATTCCAGGAATTTTAAAAGTTGGAAACTTTCAATGGGAATGAACAGGAACAAACTGGATGTTTTTTTTTATGTGGCAAGTTAGCCTATAACAGGGAATTTCAGTGCAGTTGAAACCAGCAATGAGGAGATATCGGCTGGCTCAAGATAGGGGCTGATTGGGGCCTTCACTTCGAAGTTACCCCCTGCTAGACTAGGAAAACATTCCCAGCGCTACAGATTGATACAGATTCTCAGATCGATACAGAATCAGATGGTTTGGCATGGAATGCTATGAGGAACATACTCACACTGTCTCCCTTATCTTAAATCTCATCCTCATCTTGCTCTAAAAATTCTGCAAGGCAGGCAGATGCGGGCAAACCCATCACTTGATAACCAACATGTTGGATGATGTTTTATTGGGTTTAAACTATTCTATGCCATTCATTAGTTTTAAGATAGAAGCTTTCATTAGTGTCTACAGTATTTGTTTGAGTGCATCTTAGTCCTCAATGCAAGTCATGACAACAACATGTTGGCCTTCAAGCCATTGATGAACAGAACATGACTGGACATGTTCATAGTGACACTTGAAAAACAATATTTTGTGCAGCCTCAAAATGCCTTTTGATTCCACACAAGCCATTGGCTATATAGGCGGTTGGCATCCTCACCTAATTCTACACAGGTGATCCCAAGGGACCAGACATCCACCTTGCCGTCATACTGCCCCTCGTCCATAGCCAGAATCACCTCTGGGGCCATCCTAGCAAGACATCAGAAGTTGAATATTAGATAAATCAGCAATACTAATAATAAAGATGACATCCAAACAGATTTCAGAGTTCAAACAGATAGATGTGACTTCTGTTTGTTTTGTATTGTTTCCTTGAGACCGCAGAGGGTGGGGCAGAGGGTGGGGGGTGGGAGATGGATTTTGTGTAATGTGTGTTTTCTACACCATTTGACACTACTTGTCATACACTTATACAGAATTTACTCTGTATATCATACAAATGGTGCTAGCAAAAAATTATCTTAAAACATTTTCAAAAAGATAGATATAGCATCTTTAAAAAATAGAACAATACTAGAGACTGCTAGTATTCAATTGGGGGGGGGGGGTGTTTGTAAGTCCTATTTAGCAACCCCAATTCAGCAGCATGTAGATAGCAGTCCTGCTTACCAATATGGCGTGCCCACAAAGGAGTTTGCAGGACAGGCGATGGAGGCCGAGCCAAAGTCGGCCAGTTTGACCTGTCCAGGCTCTGTCAGCAGAATGTTCCCAGCTTTAATATCTCTGAAAGGGAAAGAGGCAGGACAGCACAATGCACATCAAGCTGAATCATGATAATGACAAAGACTCACATAATACCACTGAGGGGAAAAAAAAAAAAAAAAGCTTGGACAGCTGAAATGTTAAGTTCTTCTTGCCATGAATTTAATTTAATGAAAAGGAACAAGGGGGGAAAAGCAATATGGAAACAGGGAAGCATTGAAACAAATGACCAAACTGAACAGCTGCTTTCAGTGAGTCTGTGAGTTTCTGTGAGTCATATTGGTCTTTACGCACAAGGTGACCAATGACACGCCATGCTTTGGACTGAGGAAGCCCATAGAAGGTCTTAATCACGGTGGAGTTCATCGCTAGAAGAGCATTTCACCACTCACTCATCTGAACGAGTAAACACGCCGTCCCAATCACATGAAAAACACCCGAACAGAATCGCATTCGACTAAAAACACAGTTTAGCCTGGATGCGCCGATCCGCAAGGCAGATGCCACGTCTAAAAATACCGGGCGACTGGTGAGGGGAGCAGTTAGTGCTCTTCTCGTCCGTGTGAGTCACCTTCAGAAAAACAGTACGGAGCCGCCACCGCTTGCTCACGCACGCACTCACCTGTGAATCATGTTGTGGGAATGAAGGTAGGCCAGGCCCTCCAGAGCACCGTGAGTTATTGCTGCAATCTCCATTTCCTGAAGAGGCTTCTTATGAACTGGAGGTGGTAAACAAGGACGTCAATATCACACAGACACTCACTCACTCACTCACCTGGGGGATGTGGGCTGGGGGGGGGGGGGGGGGGGGGGGGTGTAGGTGTTAAGAACGATTGATTAATGTTGAGTGTTTGACACGCATGTGAGAACAGAGTGGGTGTTCATCATAGCTGCTGCAGACGCGGCTAAATAGCAACAAAAGGATGAATGGGTTAAAGTGGTTGCTTACCCTCAAGGACGTCTGAGGCCGACCCTAAGCAGTACTCCATGACCAGCTGCAGAGCAAAGTCAATTCTTTTTTTAGGGATCAGAGCATCGAAAAAACATACTTTGTACAAAGAAATACACAACGGTTTAGTCCTCTGAACATTTTTAGCACGGAATATACTGAAATCATAACAGCCAATCATACTGTGCCATCTATCATGTCTATACCATAGAGAAGGAGAGAGAGAGAAATGAAGAAAGAAAGAAAGAAAGAAGGAAAGAATGAGAGACAGAAAAAGACACAGAGAGAGAGAGAGAGAGAGAGAGAGAGAGAGAGAGAGAGAGAGAGAGAGAGAGAGAGAGAGAGAGAGACTCTCTTACCCATGCTGTGTGTTCCCGCAGATAGCAGCCTTTGTACTCTATGCTGTTGGGGTGCTGTATTCTTTGAAGGAACTTGACCTCTTTGATGATATCCTGCCATTTCTGCAAGTCAGAAGGAGTGCTTTTTTTTTATCTTTCAAAACAAGACAATCTCAACCTTTGACACAAATGTACCCATAAAACAGAGAAAAACGTACAGAGTTATGACCAAGAAGGTGTTTAAGCTTTTTCATATGCTTGTGTGCTAATAACATATTCAGAACGCATTCAAAGTCAAGTTAACCACATTTGATCCAAAATAGCAAAGCCATGAAATAAGACCAAAAAACCTCTTCCAAAACTTCACATGGAGTGTGACAAAGGATCACTGACAGTAATGACCCAAATGAATGAATAGCCCTTCAATTATTCATCAGTGTAAAGGAGAATAAAATGAACAAGTGGGTAAAAAATAGTGGCAAGTGTCTTCCACCCTGCTAAAACATTCATGTCATCTTCTTCATATGTCTTATGCCAGTGATCGGGGCCTTCCTGATTTCTCAAGAAACTTTCTCTCAGTTTCACCTCATGCCTAGTGGCACTAATATTAATCCCTGTTAGGTCAGGAACAAGTATCTATTTCCTTGTAATACTCTTCGAACAACTTCCAGTCGGACCACCGGGGTTAATCTGTGTTTAACTGTTAAAAGCTCACCGAAGTTAACCCTGAGCTCGCTGACAAACACACATTTGGAGATACAGGACCAAAGGTGGCCTCAAATTCGCAAACACTCCGGGCTGAATGGCGCGACAGCTTCCTGGCTTTTAAAGGCCTCTTAGCACAGAGAGATTATGCCTAATCTGATTAGCGCTAATCGGAAATTACAAGGAAAAGCACTATGACCAGCGACCTTGCTGTACGTTCGCTGCTGCGCAGGGTCATCCTGAGGACCTTCAGGAGACACTAAAGTGATGACTTTCATTCTAAAAATAGGACAAATGTGAGTTCCACGCCAAAAAAACATCTACAAAGTCACCCGGCAACATTGTTGCCTAAGAGAGGGAGGGTTCCACGTCACACTATCAGCAGATTTTTTTTTTGTGGTTTCAAGATCTCCCTGCTAGATAAGGGTTAAGTGTTATATAGATATTTCCCCTCCTTTAATTCCTGTACTGCTCCATGACCCCGTCTTCTAGGCGCCCAGGAAGGGGCTGTTAGGTAATTTGCCCTCATTTACAGGGCCGAGGAATAGCGTCAACAGGAGTGGACGGTGATGTTGTGTAGGAAGCGCCCTGATAATAACTATATGACTACAGATTACAGTTCAGACCTGCTGCCTGTCGCAAAGACTTTCAGGAATTCTGATGCTATCTCCAAAAAAAGGAATGTTTAAGTGAAATCCTGAGGGGGGTTTTTGTCGTCAATGTGAAAGCAGACGTCATTTCAGATGATTCAGGCGTCTAGCTCAATTCACCGGGCGCACCAGCACCCTCATACTATCTCCCAAGATCGACAGATAGCCCGACACATGTGCCTCTTCTTTAGAGGCCACAGCTGACATGTGCCAAGAAATACCACGGGATCCTCGAAGTTGGGCTGACAGCATAGACCCACTGCCTGGCCATTAAAACAGAAATGTGCTTTCCTGTGTCATCTGCTGTGTGTGTGTGTGTGTGTGTGTGTGTGTGTGTGTCTGAGTGTGACTGGGGTCACCCACCTCATTAGACTGCTTCCCGCTGTAGGACATCTTCTTGATGGCCACCACCTCAGACGTCCGCACATCCCGTGCCTGGGGGAGCCAAGAGACAGACGCAGGTGAGACCCGGGATAAAAATAGCTCTCAAATCAGACTGCCATGCTATAGAGTGCAGGCTGAACTGTGACTGTCTGACACAACTTATATATAGAGATCCAATCCACACTGGCCCTTTTTTTAGTAATGGGTAGTGTACAGTAATGGGTCCTGGGCTGAATCCAGAAATTGGCTCAGAATTATTGGCCAACTGCTAAATTTGTCACATTTTGGCCGTTTCACTGAAATTAAATATTTATTAGCAAGTCTCCCTCTGCAAGATTTAAAATGACAGTTGTCAGCCAATTGCTAACTGCTACTTTTCACTATAAAACATCAGATATAGGAGCTTCAATGCAACCTTACCACTGTGAGATCCAAGGGACACAGCAATATACATGACATTCACTCCAATTAATGAACAATCAAATGAGCAGTTTTCACGTACGAAGTAGACTGCGCCAAAGCTGCCATGGCCGATCTCGCGGAGGTCAGCGAAGAGCTTCTCGGGGTCCTCTTTGAAGAAGAGATCGGAGATCTCGGGGTCCTTCAGGCTCCCTGCCCGGCTGGTGGAGGGCATGCTGGGAGCCCGACGCAGCCGCGCTCGCCGGGGACTATCTGGGCGTGCGAGTGCGACTGCGACTGCGCTGCGTCAGCCCCCGCCGATGACTCATCTGCGAGAAGGAGGAAGTGTTTGCATGGGCACCTGTAACGACACAACGGCAATAACGACACCGTAAGAGCAGGGAATATGAACTGGACATGTAGCCTTCACTGAACAACACGCATAGAGAAAGCATCTTCACTACAGTAATTTCCTGTGTATTAGCCACATTGTGTATAAGCCGCAGGACAGTGTTTTATGCAAGTTGAAAGAAACAAAACCATATTAATACCATATTAACTGCCCCCGTGTATTAACCTCACAGCTGAAGAAATTTTGCAAAATCAATGTATAAGCTGCGGCTAATAGTCGGTAGTAGGTACGGTAGTAGTGTGCACATACTAGGGAGAGAGAGTATGCTGATTTCATCAGGTCTGGGGCTCTTGCTGTCTCTGGTGAGCTCATCAATAGGCCTAGACAACACTAAAATGCACAACTCTACACCTAAGCTCTCAAAAATGACACTGACAACATGTGCTCTCAATTAGGCCTACTTCCTATACTCGTTGTATGTGACTCTTTTTTAATTCACCAATCATTTTAGTGAAGAAGCTCTCACACACACACACCGACGCTGACTTGCTAAGGGATAGTATGTGAAAGGAGGTGGTTTTAAACAGGCCGTCCATTTGATATGGCTTAATTATGCTGCTCCTACGCCACGCTCCACTAACACCAATATCACTGCTGCAGCAGTCAGCAGTCAGCAGTAGCAGAGCCCCCCAAGGGACCAGGGACCAGGGGACACCTACAGCTACTTACAGAGCAAACTCAAGACTAGCATATTTGTCTGAACCTACTTCTGCCAGCCTCTTCGGCCGCCCTGCTAGGCAAATGTTTACAGTGTGACAACGCCAAAGGCAAAGTAACCAGAATCATTGCTATGATGTATGGTCGGCATACTTTTAACCTGTGTAGGAAGGAACAGAAATATTTTGTCATGAACTCCAGAGATGCCAGTAAAGTTTCTTGACATTTTTTCCACATGTTCCAAGTAGAAATATCTCAACATAGTCACTCAGATTGGGGAAGCAACTATCCCTGGGACTTCTCCTAACAGTATCCGTGACTAAATTTCCCTTCTCTGTAATTATGTTAAATTATATTCCCTAAGTATGTTTCACACACACACGCGCACACGCACACTATGGAGTGCTAAAAACATTTTGTTTGTCACTTGGAGCAGGTTAGAATTATGTTCCACTGACTTGTGCGACTGGTAGCCTAATAGGCTCGTAGTAGCTGCTGTTGTAAACAGCACACCCCTGGTCGCACGCAACACACTAAAGAATGTGGTTGGACGAGACGGAGCAACAGTAAGGAGAGGAGTCACTGGAGATAGAGCAGTGATACGCAGCGTCAGAACAGGAACACGGATGTAGAACGGTCAGCCTCAGAGGAGGTTTGGCCCGAGGACAATTCCAACATGGATAAATAGTCAGATTTGTAGGGTCCTCAAGGCAAGTCTAGTCATGGCAAGCCATGTTTACAGCTCTCTGTACCAATAACATGCAAATACTCAAAGTGTTTGATAACTAGGCCATCAGGTTACAACATCTAGGACACCCAACGTAACAGACATCACATTGAACTCTAACACAATGACCTGATGTTTACAATAATATGCTGTCAACCAGCCTATGTGACAATGAGACTCGAAAAATCGACACGGTTATGGTGACTTTGATAGTGCTCGTCTCATATCAGTTGTCTTACGATTAGGTAATTGTGCACATGTAAATGAATGAACAGACTGTAGAAGTCCAGGTACAGTTTTCAACAGTTCACTATCTGTTCTTACCCCCATTGGTTGGAGTGATGACACACCTGTGTGAAGGCTATGTAACCCACAGAAGAACAGAGGACTCAAAAATATATAGCGACAGAGGACTTCAAGAGTCACAATATCGGTGTCAAAGTGCTAGTCAATCTAACCCTGAACTTCCGGGTGTGAACTCTGCCCTCTTCTGTTTTTTTTTTTTTTTTGAGCGTCTTATGCCTTTATTGATAGTTACAGTGGAGAGTGACAGGAAGTGAATGGGAGAGAGAGCGGGGATGGGATCCGGAAAGGACCACGGGGCGGAAATCGAACCCGGATCGCCGGCGCACCCTCTTCTCTGATTGAACAGGATTATGTGCATTTGGTCCAGGGATGGGAATTCCCTCGCAGTCACGCACAAAAGGGGATGTGCTGTATTCCAATCTTATATAAGCAGCAAAGGCTTTAATTTTAGATTTGTGGGGTCTTAACCTCAGCAGAGCATTCACACCATGGCTAAATCACTTTCTCGCCACTCGTCATGACTCTTGCCATTTGCTGGAAGTGGAACTAGGCCAGAACATGGCTGCTGTGGCCGGCCTGGTGCATTGCATTTATCAGTGCGGGCCCACACCAGAACCCAGAGGTTGAGCTCAGAATCAACGGAACACAGTTATCACACTGCCTACCATAGCCTACTACATTTGTTTGATGAACCCCAATTGTGTGGATAAAAGAGTAAAGTCGCATGGCTACATCATGAGGTCCTGATAGAAAATGTAATGTTGTGACATTTCGGGCGTTAGCCCTTCCTCAGAGGAGGAATGTTTTTTATTAATGAAACCCAATTGTACCAATTCAATGTTCAAATGCCACAACTTAATGCTCAATGAAAAACTCTATTCAATGTCAAGACCTACGACTTCTCAGTGTTAAGTTATCCGTCATGTCATGCAGATAGAGTGACAAACTACACACACACACACACACAAAAACTCTGGAAAACTACCATTCATTGTGGACTATTCACTGATTGCTTAATTTGTTGTGATGTAAGCTGCCTTTTTTGGGGTATTACTTTCATTATGACCTGAATATTACCATACAACAGAGAGTCGTGCAGACAGCACCTGTTTACTCGGCTTTTAGGAACGGATATCAGCAACTGAAGGCTTTGTGACATCACTAGATGGGTAGGAATACGAACTTTTGTACAAAGTCAATCAACTTGCATTGTTTACATTGGCATTACCAACAACAACCATAACCTATTGGCTAAATGTGCAACAAAAAAAAAGGTTGGCCTAGGCTATGTGTATCCTATAGGTAGTGAAAAGTGGGGTAGGTTGATAATTATGCATTCTGCACTCTGCTGCTACACAGCCCAGAGAAACATCTCAGACATCTGCGGTATGTCAGTCTGATCGCACACATACATGAACGATTCTTTCACAAGGAAGCTCTTTGTTCAGTTACAGGCTCTTTCACCTACCTCAATAATGGATGCACTGAAATGCCATTGGATGAGGTGGTATGACAAAGTTAAATTCACCTTTTGTCAGGATCTACCATGTGGATAATACTGTACACGTGGCCTTCAAATGGCCAAACAGAAAACATGAAAGCCAGTGTTTTGTTGAGCAAGTTACATGGGTCGTAATTGAGGAATTCAATTGAAGAAAAATGAAGCCTAACTGTTGCCAAAAATGCTACCATATGACAGAAATCTACTGTCAGGTGGAGTAAGCATCTCATCTCATAGCATCTAACTCTTGATGTAACAGAGGCACTTCCTCATCAGGCCAAGAGACAGCAAGATGTGGCTTCTCAACAGCACAAAGGCCCATACACAATGCATTGATGCTCATTTGCATAATGCTATGGAATGTTCTGAATATCTGAAACTTCTGGCTCGTGGGATAATCACTAGGCTGAGTGTGACAAGTACTTACATCAACAAGATCAAATGACCCCAACCCTTGTTCTATGAGCATTTCAGAACACTGTTCAGGAGACATGAGGATTTGGGAGGCCAAATCAGACCTTCATAGCTGGACTTTGTAGTGAGGTGTCCAAAATCACTATTCAGTCCCCCACCCTTCAGAGCATGTCTTCATACTGGAACCGGCCTGACTTTGTACAGTAAGCCTACATCCAGTGACTGCATATGATTGGTAAACTGGGTCAAGAATATTCATGAACATAACTGTTTTTAACTGTTTTTTAGCAGTATTACTACAGATATAGGCTGTTTTCATGTGTTTGCCCAATATCACAGAGAAATCTAGGCACGGGCAAGGTGTCATGGCACAGACAATACATAAGGATATTAGAACAACCGAAATATTAGATTAACCGGAGTCAAATTCCTTGTTTGTTTACACAAACCTGGCCAAAAAAGCTGCATCAAAGAAAAGGACAATACGTTGGTCCCATTGGCTATGACAGGTATTCCCAAGGTAACGCTTATAATTATACTAGCCTACACGCTGCTTCTTAAAACTTGACTGTAATAGGATTTAATTGACAACTCTCCAACGATTAATGAGCTAAACAGGTCATTCTAATATGCTTGATAGTTTCACATTGCAAATAGCACTGAAAGACGATGCAGGCTTGCTCTTTGCGAAGCTGGTATACATGTGCGTAGTATACATTAATGTTTAGCCTTCTTGAACTAATGGTTACGCAGTTTAGTTTGCAGTCTGCAACTCTATGGTTATGTGAACATGGAGGGTCGGTCAAATACGCACATTAAAACACGAATCGGCGTAAATAAAGTCCCAAAATATATCTATTATTGACACAACAGGACGTGATTTACCAAGCACCCAAGTCGCCCTGTGAACACTGAGTCGATGGGAGGCTCACAGAGAGCTTGCTGACTAGTGAGTTACGCAATGTCAACATAGAATGAGGAATGCGGCGCACGTCAGAACGTTAACGTTACCAGCAGCAAGGACTGAATGCAGTTCACGAGCGAGGAATACCCAAAACAAAGTAGAGTGATAGAATACTTAGT
Source organism: Sardina pilchardus (assembly GCF_963854185.1). Classification (NCBI taxonomy): domain Eukaryota; kingdom Metazoa; phylum Chordata; class Actinopteri; order Clupeiformes; family Clupeidae; genus Sardina; species Sardina pilchardus. Next base: position 25,201,004 of record NC_084998.1, read on the forward strand.
TATGCCATCTTCTTTGTTGACATGGCTCATTGTTGCTCTTATCAGTTGGTGTGAACGCCCTGTTTTCAACAGTAGTAGACTGTATTACATGTCTTTTTGTTCACAAGAACAGCACGAGTTACCACCGCCAGCGAGGCTGCGCTGGGGGAGAAAATAGGGAGGGTCATGACAAAATGAAATGGCTAAGCGAAACAGAGGAGCACCATATCAAGTTAAATATTTCAAGAAAACAATCCAATAGCATACATCATAGTACACTATTCCAATCGTTAGGCTGTGTATTTTCGCTGACACTGACGACCAAGGTGGCCGTCGTTATTTCCAAGTGACAGCTGTGGATGCTTGCAAATACGTTGCATTTGGTTAACGCAACAGCATTCCCAATCAAGTTTCCAAAAGCAATGGCGAGAAATCCTTCAGTTTCTCTCTATGAAAGTTCGCGATTCCTAATGTATTAATGTTACATGTATTATTACAGAAAAACACTGAGCTACGCCACTGCACCAAAACAAGCTAGCCAAGCTAAAGGGGTTGGTTAGCCAACTGGACTACAACGTTAGAGGGCTAGAAACAAAATGACAAGTACAACAGTAAGTTAAATCTGCTAACGCCTTAAAGACGAGATGACTCAAACTGTTAAGCCAAGACAACAAGACAAACTAACGTTAACGGACACACTGACAAAGTAAACTTAGTGCAAATGACGCTGACTGCCAGTCAGCTTGCCCAAGTTGCTCGCTAGGCAAGTTATATTTGGAGATAGATAAGGAGTTGGTTGATCAACGTTCGCTCGGTAACTACCCCCGTTACTTCATAGACAGTTTACTTTAACGCTTGCTATGTATCGCTTGGGTGGTTCTCAACATTTGCCTATTCCACAGAGGCAATTTCCTTACCACATAGCTACTTCACGAGCTAGCTAGATCCAGAAAGCCACTACCCTTTTGCTAGCTAAACAGGAGCTAAGTTGGGTATCTAACGTTACCCATCGCTAGCAAGCAAACAAGCATCGTTTCGACAGAAATTGAAAACAAGTCAGCAATCCTTACATGATGCAATGCCTCGGATATGCTATACACATGGCTATGGGACCTCGGTAGCTATCAGTACATGCAATAAAACAGTTGTGTAAGAATGTCAAACTTACTTACCCGTCCAGAAGGCCAGGTTTGGGACGAGATTCAATGCGCACGAAGTAGCTAGCAAATAGTTAGCCAAGGCTAGTGAGCTAACTAGCTAGCTAAGGTTAAGTCATCCAAAAGAACGGGGCGCAGTCAGTTCGTCTGGATAGAGTATCGTTGGAGCAGAGATTTGAATCTAATGGCCTTATTTACAACAAAGGTTGCCTTTCTTACCACGCTACCTGCTACTTTCGCTGGGTCTTCCAAATACAAAAATGTTTTTGTTGACGGTTGATGGCAAAGAACGCAAAGAATTCCAAGCCGAGTTAAGTCCTATCGCTGCCCTGAGAACTAACCTAGCTGACTTGCTAGCTAGAATCCCACTCAAAAGATGGCGACGAATAGGAATCACCTCCTCCCCTCCGTGACAAACACGAGTGAAATTATGTAGCCAGCATTGGACATGGCAAGCAACACCCCGAGAACTTTCTAAAACTAATACGTGACAACGCCCTATGATCAGACTCTAAACTCTGGTTAGCCGCAAAAGTTTGAGACGTGACTTATCTCTGATGTCTGATACTTCAACACAAACTTCTGACCATCAAGGTAGCGCAAACGTGTGTCCAACTGGTACTATGCAAACCTTGCGGGGAGGTGAAACCAAGTCCGTCAGGGCGGGGAGTTTACAAGGTGCCATAAAAGACAATTAGCCTACTTGCATGCAGTGATTGACAGATTGCTCATAGCAGGAATGTAGGACGTGCATAGTCTTATTGTCTTCAAAGTCAGCATGGAGATGAGCAAATTGGGTCTTTTCCCAGTTTGCAATAGTCAAAGGAAAACAGTCAAGTAGGCTAGGGCCTAACACACACACACACACACACACACACACACACACACACACACACACACACACACAAACACAAACACAAACACAAACACAAACATAAACACAAACACAAACACAAACACACACACACACACACACACACAAACACATTAGGCTACACAGCCATTTCAATGTCCATAAATAATAGGGTAGGCTATAATTGAAAGGGTATTCTAATGTGATATTGTGACATCTTTGACAGTGTTTGATTTAGGCCTAGGCTACTTCATTCTGTAGAAAAGTTAGAATAGTCTCCACACTAATTGTCTTAAACATAGTAGGCCTATTTATTAGTTACATTCATGTCACACTCATGCACTCATATTGTGAAATGAAATGTGGCCTATATAGTAAGTGACAGTACTCTACCCTGTGCTGTAAACAGTGGCTGAGATTTGTATGGATGTGAATGAGCTGTGCTTTACTAGCTGTTGAGCTGCTTAGCTGCTTAAGAGTTCTCATTAGTCTTGGCTACAAATAGCTCACATCACCTTCACTTGCCCACTCTGTTTTTGACCGATATATCAAGACATTTGAGGATGAAAATGTTACCAACTCTTTTTTTCAACTTTTTTCCCCAGTGTGTATCACATCAAGGTCAAATAATTGGTATATCATGAACAACAACCAATCATAAGGGTTTTAGGCTACTCATTCCTGAGGTTCTTAGATTTTTTATTTTTTATTTTTTAAGTCCACTGGATTTGGTAAATTGATATGATCCATTAACCTATGCTTTTCTTTACATGTAAGGTGCATGGTTGGGTTACATCAACACTGTATCTGGTGCAGCTCTAGAGCTCTATATTTTCAGCATATCTTACATAAACACCTGAGGTCACCATGACAGGAGGCTTAAGAAATGATCATGGGGAAGAAACAGTGGTAATCTTCATTTAAAAAGATGTTCAGTGTCTGCACATCAACTAATATGCCTCACACTGTCATCATTGGACTACAAATGAAGGACGAAGGACTAGGAGTGAGGTCTGAAGACTGAAGAAAACTGACGTTTTTGCTGCTGTCTGGTTTCTTTGGCCATGTTATGATTTCTTCTTATAACTTTGATGAAGATTTTGGAAAGGGTTGTCAGTGTTACTAGTCTTTATAAGTTGTAGAACCTGCAGTCAGTGTGGATACACATAATATCAATGACAAAAGGGAGGAAAGGGAGGGTGGATTTAGCCAGTAAACATTCAGTTTGTATATTGAAATCTGATTGGATGTTCCAGATAAATCAACATGAAAGAAAAGGTGCCAGGTAATCGAGCCCCCAATGTGCTTAGTGTCATGAATGACTTGACAAGTAAAACAGGTTTTCCCTCACCTTATTTACCTTTTCAAATGCACAAACAACCTTGAGCTGATATTTAGGCTATAATAGATCACACAATGTAAACATTTTCTAATTGGCTGAAGTAGTGGAGGAATCCTTTTAATTTTAAATTAAATTGAGAAGTAAGATCATTTCACTTTTTATTGAATTACAGATCGAAGTAAAGTCAGGGAAGCAGAGGAGGGTTTAGTCTGCTAGACTATCCAGTTTTTAAACCTGCTGGTGAAAAATACATTCATTTCTTCTCTTGGTGAGTGACAGAAAGATATCAAGCTCAATTGATCTTTCATTTGTAGGTTGCTTTGGATAGAAAAGCATCTGCAAAATTAACAAATAACATAATCAATATGTAGATTGTGTTAAATCAAACAAAGTCATAGGGCAAATGAAGAGTATAAATAGTAGGCCACAGATGATGGGATCTAAAAGTGGGCAGCTAAATGACTATTCCAGCGCAAATTATTATTATAATAATTTATTATTATTATTTGTATATGTCCTGTGTGCCTCCAAATGAATACGAATACCGGTTTCAGAGAGTGTACTATCAGTCAAGGAACAATAGTGCCATCTAGTGCACTGTAGCAGTATTACCTTATTTTCTCCTTCCAATAGTGTTGTCAGTGTAAACTAAATGCAACATTGTAAAAAAATATTGTGGGTTTATAATTACAGTTACATTATGGCCGTTTGACAACAAGGGATGGCATTCTGTATCTTTCTTGGTTTTCACTTGATGAAACTGCTGAATATGTCATTGCTCTCCGCACACACCCCTTGATCGAACGTTCACAATTCAAGAGAGATTCAAGTTTCTTAATCATTACGTCTCACTATGTAGTGGTTTAACAATACAAGTTGTGGGTTCCAGCTCTGCATCAGTTATGCAAAGTTGTTGTGAGTTTGTGTCTGTTGGTGCAGTGTGTATGTGAGAGTGAAAGTGAATGTGTGTGTGTGTGTGTGTGTGTGTGTGTGTGTGTGTGTGTGTGTGTGTGTGTGTGTGTGTGTGTGTTTGTGTGTGACAAGCTATAAGCCCCCAGAGTCTCTAATAAGCCTGGTTGCGTGGTGAAAAAAACTATCATGAAGCCTGCAAGTTCAGGCCTTGAGGCTGCCCCTTGCCAGATGGCAGCAGTTGAATCAGACTGTGGTTGGGGTGACTCGGGCCTTTGGTAATCCTGTGGGCTTTACTGACACACTGAGGGTTCTATAAATCCTGTATTATTTTGGGGTGTTGGAGGGCGGGGGGCACTCGTCGGCGCAACCCCCTGCAATGTGACTGAGGGCAGTGCAGTTCCCATACCACTCTCCATTTCTATGTTAGTCTAAGGAGGCTACATAAAATTAAGAATCTTATCTCAACAAATAATTATTTGGGTAAAAGTATAAGTAAGTATAGTATAGTATAAGTATAGTATAAGTACTTTTTGATCCCCTGCGGGAAATTCAGTCTCTGCATTTATCCCAATTCGTGAACACACACAGCACGCAGTGAATACACGGTGAGGTGAAGCACACACTAACCCAGAGCAGTGAGCTGCCTGCCCAAGAGCGGCGCTCGGGGAGCAGTGAGGGGTTAGGTGCCTTGCTCAAGGGCACTTCAGCCATGGACTGGACGGGGATCGCACCTGCAACCCTCCAGTTACAAGCTCTAACCAGTAGGCCTCAGACAAAATATAAGAGTTAAATATGAAAGCAGTAGACATACAGTGTACTCAGGTGTAGTGAGAAATGCAAGCCTCCTCTGAATGCGAACACTGGGTTCTTCAGTGCAGTGCAGGTTGTTTTTGGACAACAGCGTCAGCTAATAGTTTAAAATATGTTATTTCCTGCGCAATCTCTGACGGCATCTGCTGATTCTATCCATGCACCACCCAAAGGTTGTGGCATTGCCACTGCCGGGCCAGTGGGGGTGCAAAGGGACATAACACATTGCTTTCCATTGCACCTCTGTAGAGGACCCATAGGATCCAGAACCCCTAGGCATCTTAAGCCATCTGACGCGTGAGACACACTGCTGTGCCATTTTCACCACGTGGTTGGTGTGCCTGTCCAAAATGAGGTTATCTAACACTGAGTGTTGCTATGTAGTTGAGGAGGTTCTGAGATACATTAAATGTAAAATGCATGACAATTAAATTATAATCCTGTGAAACTAGTCCAGCACTGCAGGCACAATATGCAACCAGATACCAATGAGGACAAAATGGTAGTGTGACAAACACCAATAGGCCTATTAAGTCAGATCTTTCTATCTAGGTCATAAAATCTGCAAGATCATGAGATAATAAGAAGAGTAGCCTGGCCTATAGAATGCATGCAGTTAAATGGGATAGCCTATTTCACTGAAATGTCTTTTCAGTTTTAATTCAATTCTATATAAAAAAAATCCTAATCCAGGTAATTGAAAGGCAACCCCTAAATTGTTTCACATTCGATAACATTGCAGTTGAGGACAACAAAACAGACATATCTCATTCCAGGGCTTAAGTGCACACGCTGAATGAATTTAGACCAATAGGCCTACGTTTGTATGCAATCATTGATTTTGAAGTGAATTTGAGAGCACATCAGTGACCGCAAGTGACAGTATGAAAGCGTCTGCCATTGCCATGGTGACGTTTCCACGTGATTAAGATTTGGTGAGGCGGAAAGCAATTATCATTTTAATCTAGCTAGGCTGATTTAGATAACTCGATAACTAGACAGGATAGAACTAATTATAGGTTAATTGACTAATTGGTCAAGTCACGTCAGTTTTACGCACAGCAGTAGCTTATCAAATCAGACCTTAACTTTATATAGATCGGAATACTGCGAAGCCTTGTTAAATACCAATCCACTGTCCTCAAATGTTTATCGCTGTCTAGCCTACTACGCACAGTTGCTAGCTAATAGCAGCTAACGTTATTACTAATATTTGAGAGACGCTGGTTAACGGTTGACTCATGAAGACTGAAACTAAGTTTGCTTAACGGTGTGCGAAAACTTGGATTTGTTTGTAATACATCTAACCAACAAGGATTACAAGATTCAATACTAGCTAGCCAGTTAGCTAGCTACCTTCTTGTTTGTTGACGTGAGTGTTCAGCGGTCCCTCAAAGGAGTAAGTAAACTCAACTCTGTGACTTGGGCTATTCCTTAACACTAAACTGTTGATTACCTCGAACTGTATGATGGTACATTTGTTGAATTCTCCATTCACCTGACGTTAGTAACCCAGCCTATGATCACAATTATTTTTCCCATCCCTTCCAATGTTTAAATCGGCTGCAATTCTGCTACACAATCCATGCCCCTGCAATATACTGTAGCCACCAACTCTGGTGGCTAGGCCATCAGAGAATGTCTAGAGTCGGGCTCTGGCCATATCTTCAACTCGCTGTTGGTAGGTTAGGCCAAACTTGCAATCCTTCATTTCGTCCATCACCGGTGGACACATTCATGGCCTCATGTAAAAGTGCACATATTGCATGTGTCTGCATTATGGTTATGGGATTTGACAGACGCCTACTGTCCAAAGCGACTTTAGCTATAAATTAAACAATCGTTTTATTAACAGTGAACTTTTTTTTTTTTAAGTTGCTAATACATTAATGAGAATAACAATAATATACCATAATGTCAGTGCAATCAATAGCTTAATGAAAATAAACTTACTATAATATACAAACTATAACGCTTAAGTGCATGTTGAAAGTCCCAAAACTACCACAGGAAAGGAGCGCACTAGGCAACTCATTCCAACAACAAGGAACCACTGAGAAAGTTTTGAATTTGACCTAGCTTGCTCCAAATTCAAGAAACATGTTAAAATAGAGCATGGGTGTAAAGCAAAACTGTTGTTGTTGTTGCAAATGTTGAACCTTTGACTTGGGCAATGTTTTGGATTCCAAGTAACACTGGATTTATGTTCTGCTTTTCAGGCCATGAATTTCACTAGCCATGCTACTCTTGGAAGCCAAGAAAATGCCCTTGATGGAAAAGAAATGGATGGCTCACGAATGCCGAGAATGAAGCAGAGAACTGTCCTTGGGGTTCTGAGTGAAAATGAGCAGCAGAAGAGAGCCATTTCTCTGGTATTCCATTTTGTTTCAGTTGCTGTTTATTGTATCTTTAATTGTGAATACAAGAGATTAATTATGTAGTCTTCCCATGCTGAAGGGAGCCCCAAAACCCAAACCCTTGGATGAAGACTCTAGCTATGGCATTATTGCCCAAGCATGCATGTCTAACTTCAGCTATGACGTAAACTTGGATGATCCAAGTGAGATCGTTCTCACATCCACGGGTTCAGCTGGTTCTGAGAGAACATTGCATGAGGATGTTGCTTTGCAGCATGAAGACTTTCAGTTGGTCTTGGACCAGAGTGGAGGTGAAAATTGTTCTTTTATGGTAACCAAATGTGTTCACTTAATTACCTCAGAAGTTATAACCACTACTTTAATTTTGTTTCACATTATGTGGTGCAGGATCATGCATGGAGACCTCTATGCAGGACTTACTAGAATATGAGCCATTGTCCTCACAGGAAGCTCATGCAGTTGCGGAATATGCTGAAGAAATTCATCATCATTTGCGACAGAATGAGGTCTGTATCTCTCGTAAATACCCTCAAACAATAATGCATAGAGGACAATTTGATTGGTTGCTTTTTTTTCTCTTTTCACTTTTTCCAGTTGAAATTCAGACCAAAGCCAGGTTACATGAATAAGCAGCCAGATATTACAAATTGGATGCGCATCATTTTGGTGGACTGGTTGGTTGAAGTTGGTGAGGAGTACAAATTGAATGCGGAGACCATCGTCTTGGCTGTCAACTATTTGGATCGATTCCTTTCCAGCATGTCTGTTCTAAGAGGAAAGCTGCAACTTGTTGGAACTGCAGCAATTCTACTGGCTGCGTATGTACTCTGAGAGTAATAAGGGTCCATGGGAGTGGGCTTGTGTCTTGATTATTTTTTTTTTGCATAGAATGTGCTGCTTTCTCCCCCCAGAAAATACGAGGAGGTGTATCCACCAGAAGTTGATGAATTTGTTTACATCACGGATGACACTTATTCAAAGAAGCAGCTGCTCCGAATGGAGCACCTTCTTTTGAAAGTCCTTGGTTTTGACCTGACCGTACCAACGACACATCAGTTTTTGATGATTTATATTACTTTTGAACCTGTCAATACCAAGACTGCACACCTTGCCCTGGTATGTCATGGCACCCTATTAATTCTGGTACTGGCTTGGGTATGCCCTTAAACCGGTTTTCAGTTGTACCCTCTTTCAGTTTCTTGCAGAGCTGAGCTTGCTGGAAGTTGATCCATTCCTACAACATCTTCCTTCTAAAGTTGCAGCTGCGTCTTACTGTCTGGCCAATTATACACTTAACAGAACCTTCTGGGTAGGATTTGCAGAGACCAATTTACTTAATTTAGTCAAACAATATGTATTTGTTGTAATGTTTGTTAATTGTCATCTTATCTGGCAGCCTGATCCTCTATATTCGTTCACTGGGTACACATTGACTGAAATTGCCCCTTGCATAAAAGATCTGCATAAACTGCATCAGAGTGCTGCAAATCGGCCACAGCAGGCAATTAGAGAGAAGTACAAGACCCCCAGGTATGCTGTTTGAAATTGCTCTCCTTTGAGTCACCTGTGACCAAGAATTTAATCCTTAATATTCTTCTTCCAGGAATGGTGCCGTTTCGCTTATCACTCCACTGGATTGCCTGCCATTCCAGTAACATGTTGGCTCTCCCAGGCATCCAACCTCAGCTCTTATCTTTTAATGTCGACTGGTGATGAAGTGTGTATATATTTTAATGAACTTTTAAATTTGTAAATGGTTTTTAATTTTATTTCTATACTTTTAAAGGCAGATCCAGAAGGTAGCCATCACGTAATTTTAAAGAAGGTAGTCCCAAGTTGTATTGTGATGTATATAAACCTTTTCCCCCCCCTCACTGCATTTACGGTATCCTTTTCTCTGTCTGTATTGACTTTTTATGTAAACAAGTGGTAGTCTAGTCACATTGTTTTCACTTTCAAGTTGTACAGCTTTACTTTTACAATCATGGAAATGTGAAACTTCATTATGTGAAATAAATGAAGGAAACTGCCTCAATGTTTTGCCTGTTCTAAGAGTCTTCTTGAGTCAGAATTGCAAAAAGACAGATGACGCATAGCCCGATGAGATTTTTTTTTTTTTTTTTTTGGTCAGCTTTTCGGCGCCTGCTTAGTAGCCTATTTTTCCCTTCGAGGTTGCCATAGTTTTACTGTGAATGATGGGTGACAGGGAGGTTCCATTGAACGCAAATTGGACATCGTTCTGCGCAGCGGTAACTAAGTTCACAGTATGCGGCCAGAGATAAACTTTTCAATAAATTCGGTAAGACTACTGCGTGGATTAGTTTACTCTTCTAACCGATATGTTCAGCCTTATCTTCCGTTTGCTATCTATGCGTTTGTTCAGTAGTCTATCATAGTCGATATTCGAACTATTCCACAGCAACGATCGGAAATTGTATAAAATCTTGTGATAAATCATGTGATAAATCATGTCATTGTATGATTGAACTGAAAGCAGGATGAAATTCAATTTGTTCACGTGTCTCATGTTTACAAAACGAAAGCCCATCAAAAAGCTCTAGTTTGCTCTTTACAGTTATGTCCAATAAATGTTTATTGTAGACATGGTCTATTATGGCAGTGGACACGCGAAATTAATTTTGTTTAAGTCTTTGTGTACGTTTTGATAATCATGACAAATTGCGTATAGGTTACTTTGTGTTAGTGTGCTATTGTGGTTTGGTCTGGAATGTGAGAGCTTGGTGTATCGGTCAAACCGGTAGAACCAGCTACATCGACTATAGGCCGCCTTGTGATCTATTCCATGGTAGATGTCAAAATTGTCATAATTAAGTTTCCAAACTCTTTCAATAGATAATTTGAATCTTCCATTGTCATGGACACAGCTGAGGTTAACCTGCAAGTCATAAACACACATTATCAGAGGGCTTTTGACTGCCTCAACACGGGGCTTTCAGAGGATGAGGCAGGACACAAGGCCACTGCGCTGATGTTCTATAGGCTGGGACGCCAGCACCTCCTTCAAGGGCTTGAAGTCCCCACCCATGGAGAGACATGTGTTGGTGCCGCCTGGGAATCGGCGAGGCAGATGCAGCTGAAGATGAACGAGACACTGAGCACTATCACGACACGCTTGGCCATATTAGAGACGACACCCACACAGGAGAATGCCGGAGGCCAAACCCAGCACCTTTACCCAGCCTTGCCCGTCATACAGACAGACTCCACGCGCAGTGCAACAGCAGTCCCTGCCCGGAGCCTGTATCCAAACCTGCCTCGGATAGAGGAGCCGGCACCTCCAGGAGCCGCCCTGTCAGAAAACCTGCTGGGTGCAGGTGAAGTCTCTTCTTTGCCTGTCTCTCCTGTGATGGCGCTGGGGGTACCGGGAGACCAGCCCCCTGCCTACACTCCACAACCCTCTGATGGTCACCTCTCCCTCTCCCATGGCACAGACAAGGGGGTGATGTCTGCACCGGACGACTGGGAGCTAGTGGACAGACCACACGTCACACAGAGTCAAGAGATCAACGGCGAGGAGCTCTTTCACTTGGCCCAGGGAGTACAGATTTTCTTTGTCGCAGCAGATGGCCAAGTCAGTGCTCCTTCCTACCCGGGTTTTTTGCGTATAATTGTATGTACCAGGAACCAGCATACGGATCCCTCTCATCCTCCTGCATACTTACAGGTAAACAAACACTCATCTCACCTGAACTGATTCTAAACTAGTTTAGATAACTGAGTCAATATTTCATAGTAGTAATAGAAATGATGGTGTGTAAGACTTGTGATTATATTCACCATATTCAGTCCATATTGTTGCTAAGCTTCACAGTCTTTGACCTTGATATGTTTGGAGTTACATAATATGTCATGGCCATGTTGGCTGTTCTAAGTTTTCCCCTGTCTTGAATGGCACTCTTAAACAGTGATCCCGTGAAATCTGACTTATACATTGTCACTGTCAAAGTTTTTTCCCATTGGACTGTTTAGTTGGGCCACTGGGAGAAGAGGTCAGAGAGGCTGGGCCAACCTTGCAATTACATTACTGAATGAGAGGCCAACGCTCAGACATTAGGCTCTCGGCCTCTCAACAGGCCAAAAGAACAGATACCCATGTGAGATGCATTTTTCAGTGCAAGGCCACTTTAGAAAATCTGTGACTGTCTCTTGGAAAAATGGACAAATACTCAACATGAACTTTTACAGTCATTCCCTAGTGTTTTCAACTGACTGGAAATTATATTTTGATCATTAAACATGATCTCAGTGGATTGACAGCCTCACTGAGAGTCTGAAAACTGAGAGATTCTCACAGTTATATGGAATTTTAAGTGTCTGACACTTGCTTTAGACATAATCGGAATGAGGAAACTTCCTGCCAACACAACATTGTTTTCAAGCCTTCCCAGAACCGTGTTTATCCTGACGTTAGAGAGATCATCTGTTGACATGCTGTTGAATTAGGCTTTTTATGAGTTGGTAGGCACAACATTTTGTAGCATGGGGATCACACTCTGTCAATTTGGCAGATTGTGCTCGACATTGTTGGCACGGTTCCACATGTGAAGGCCTGCTCAGCACCGCAGTCACAATCCAGCGGCCTGATCCTGGCCATGTGCTTGTGCACCACAGCACGCGTCTACAGTCTGACCGCCTTTGTCTCATTGTTGTCCCCTGGAACAATGAAATAGTTGGCATTTGCTGCGCTGCTGAGCCGTGCCAAACCAGGCAAAATGTCCACATGCGTGCCTCTTTGGGTTTTGTACTGCAATGTTGCGTATCCGACTAGAACCACCCATGTCTCCCTGCATTTCACATTTTATCCACTTTCTATGCTGTTAAGCCATCATAACTTGATGAAAGTGGATCTTATATCACTGTTACATTATTGGCTATTAGTCAGGGTCAATATATATGGTCAGTCCCCTTTTCCAGTAACATAATTTAATCGTTATCTCATAATTGAATTATATCTCATAGCTGAACTTATTCCATTTTGCTTTCTGAGTCACAGACAGTGCAATACAATCAGAGATGTAAAGTTAACACCCAACAACAAACAGACAGAAACAGAAACAAACATAGATAATCTTGTAGTGTTTGTAGGCATGGGCGTAAGAATGATTGTTTGACCGGCGTCACTATTGTGATGACAGGTATGCAACTGGCTCTACCCACTGTACGCCGACTTACCTGTCCTCCTGAGTAACACAGGCGTGTTCACATTCCCCGACACCACCGCCAACACACCTGGTTCCTACGTGGGCGTGGTGCTTTCCTCTGGGCTGCCTGCGTCAGATCGAGCACGCTTTCACCAACATTTGTCCCAACTTACTCTTCTCAGGGTTCAGGTAGGAAAAGACACATTATATGTGCATGTTTGAAAAAAGTATTCACTTGGTTAATGTTCATGCAATGGCTTTGTAGGGTGTTGCTTTTGCCATTATTGTATTTATTTGGAAATTACCAGTATTACCATACCATTATTGTTTTGTATATCCTTCCAAACTCCACATCAAGGAAAAATGACAATTTTCCCCCTTTTCATGACCCCTTATGCAGACTGCAGATGAGAATGCTGCAGTGGAGGCCATTGACCTGGGTGAGAAGATTCCCATAGGACCTGCAGCAGAGGGGAAGACCTTGCCTGAGTGGAGTGACAAGTTGGCTCAGAACATCCTTGCAGGTCTGTGCCTTCATAGTTTACACAAACAGCTCAAGGATGGGTCCCAATATAGTGCACCAGTAATTACAATAATGTCTGAATTATGATTCACATTATCCTGATAATAGCAGTTTCTGTATAAGAGCCATAAGCCACTGCCAATCCTAACGTTAGGCATATTTACAATTATGTTTGTAAAAGGGCCTAGCTTTTACTACTATGACTTTGAATGGTATAAATTAATTTGAAATTGACAAATGTATATTGTAATACTTATATCTGACGCATGAAATATGTCAAGGATGCCTTTGTTTACATACATTCCCTAAGTAATACATTTGCCCAACAGGTGGCAGCATTGTCTTGTAGTGGAGGGTGTAGTAGAGAGCCACAGTGCTAACACAGTGTCCCCACAGGGGCATCTTGGCTGGGCCGTGGGCTGGTGAAGGGAGGGAACTATGCCGGGAAGGCGATCCACAAAGGAGCGTCCTCGCTGCGGGACCACATGACCCCACGGGAGGTGCCTGCTGAGGTCAGCCCCAAAGTCAGCAAGGGACTGAACGCCACTAAGGAGGCCACTGGCGGCGCTGTCAAAGTCAGCCAGTTCATTGGTGAGCCTCTAATTCCCATAGCTGTCAGTTGGTGTGCAGAAAATAGATGGAAAAAATAACCGAAAAGAATAACATAGAGGATAGTGTCAGGGACAGGGATTGGTTTACCTTCAAGAGGGGTGCCCTATGACTTATACATGGAAATACAACATCAAACAAATGTAGTACAACATGATTATGATTTGTTTAAGTATGCTGCTAAATGAGATGTCACATTCCTCTGTCATAGTGGATGGTATAGCTACTGTGGCTGATAAGGTTGGGAAGGAGTTGGCACCTCATGTGAAGAAGCATGGCAGCAAGCTGATTCCAGAATCACTGAAGAGGAACAAAGATGGCCACTCAAATATGGACGGAGCACTAATGGTTGCCTCAAGTAGTATACAAGGTAGTCTGAGCCCTGCTTTTTGTTAGCCATTATAAAAAGTAATTTTTATGTAAAAAAAAAAGAAAACAGACCACTTGTTTATGTAAGTTGGACATGGCCATTATCATAGTTTAAGAGCAGATTGATACAAATAAGGACTGTTTTCCATAAACAACAAGGATGGGAGTGGTTTACAAACTTTCAGACCTGTTCTCATGGGGAACACATGAAGAGAAAACAAATCAATGAAAGTGTCTTATTATAGATATCCTTTCTTGCCCCATTTAAGGATTTTCAACTGTGTGGACGAGTATGGAGACAGCAGCAAAAAACATCGGGAAAAGTCTAGCTTCAGAGACTGTTCAAACTGTCAGACACAAGTAAGTATTTTGAATCATTATCCATTTGCACATGACAAATATTTAACAAACTGCATCGGTCAGGGCTCTTTGACTTAATGCCTGTCATTCTTGGGGGTCTAATAAATCACTGCTCTGTCTTTCGCTGTACTTCTGGTTGTTTGGTGGTATGGGGATGTTTTCTATCTTTACTGGGTTCTTTCTATCTGCTCTGTTTTCAGATTTAGAGGTCTAGAACTCATCTGGGATCGTCCTAAGAACATGTAACAGACCTGACTAGACTAGTGACGACATTTTGACTGAATATTGATTTGCAGTTCTACTAATTATGTCTGACTTTCTCTATATCTTCAGTGCCTTACTTGGGGAATAATGGTATATAAAGGTGGCTTTCACCTGCAATACAAATGTTTTGGCCTTATATTTACTAATAAAAAATTGCAATGAGATATTGATCTCTGCGTGCATTCATTTCTTCCTTGTCAGTGATGTTTCCATCTCTGCGTAAGATTTGGAAAATTGTTTAAGCAGCTGTCCTCTTTCACACTAACTTTGTTTCATCCATTAAGGTGCTATCTAGAACTTTTCAGAACTTTACCATCTCTGGACAAAAAAAAAAGAGACTCATTTATAGAGGGATCTAGATAGTGCCTTAAAATAACATGAAAGTGGTAACTGATGCCCTACACAACCAGTTAATGCCGATGGCTCTCCACTAAACAAGTTACATTTGCAGTCGCACCTGCACCTGCAGACAGCCCTCTAACTCTTCCACTGTCCATAAAAGGTATGGGGATGATGCAGGAAAGGCAGCAGACACCACTGTCAAGTCTGTTGTCAACGTGGGCGTCGCTGCATACAACATTGACAACATTGGTATCAAGGCAGCGCTGAAAACTACTGGAAAGCAGACAGCAAAGGCCATGGTAAAGAAGGAGGGGAATGGTGAGAAGCAAAAGGAGGATGGCAATAATAAGGCACATAGTAAGGAAAAATAATACCCACTACTCAGCAATCATTGATTTTCTGTGGACATTTGGGAATTCTATACTTATGTCTTTGCCGTTGCATTATTGACTCTCTGGGTAATTTCGGTTGACTCGAACCTTCCCAAGAGTACTAAGCCTACATTGAAATATATTTTTTTAGTTTATGCATAATTTATCTGTTTATTTCACTACTCAACTAATTCACAATATCTGAACATTTGTATCGACACTTCTCTTCACTGGGATTTGTTCATTTTTAATACAATAAAATTATTATGTAAAACAATGAAGTGTCCTCATCATCTCATATCTGAAAACACCAAGTAGATGTCTTTATGGTGTTTGCACCAGTCTCTAAAAGTATGGAATTAGGAATTACTAGTTTTTCAGACCTGGAAATGTATGTGTGGGACCAAAAAAAAAAAAAAAGTCTTGAAAAGCATCATGGTAAAGGGTCAAGATCCCAACTAAAAACTCACAAAATTAGAGGTAGCATATTTCAGAAAAACATTCTTTTAGGGAAGGCTTTGAAAGGTAATATGTGTATGCTATGTGTAGTAGGCTGCAAATGTAGCACACAGCAAGTGGTGAAGAGACTTGCATGCGCTGCCGCCGGTCGTCAGGAGGACACTTACCGGATATGAATGTCGCCAATGGAGACGGAGACACAACTCAATACAAAGTTTTCGTAGGGTCCTCCGAAATGGAAGATCCAGATTTAGGAAAGTTTGACTTGGTTCGCTTGCAAGCAGAGCTCGATCAGGAGATGGAGATGAAGTAAGTAACAATGTTACATTGGGCACATTTAGACGCTTAGAAAAAAGAGGACATTTTTTAATAATATTATGGGTCCTGGTCTGCTGTTACGCATCCTCAGTGCAGTCCTTTGTTTAAACTGTTATAGGCCTACTCACAACTTTGACTTGTGATTCATTTGATTTCGTGTCCTTTACTTTCGGAGGGA
The DNA here is from genome assembly GCF_963854185.1 of Sardina pilchardus. Taxonomy (NCBI): domain Eukaryota; kingdom Metazoa; phylum Chordata; class Actinopteri; order Clupeiformes; family Clupeidae; genus Sardina; species Sardina pilchardus. Next base: position 25,217,390 of record NC_084998.1, read on the forward strand.
GTTGTTGGAGGAATCGGTCTCAGATCTCAGGAACACCATGGCTGATTTGGAGGAAAGACTCCACAGTGTAGAGGGCGAAGGTGTGTGGACTATAACCAGTATCGCATATTTGCTGTGGTTTGTGTTAGTTTGCTGTTAGACATTCACATTTGCGTAACAAAAGTAATGCATGAGCTACGCCTGAAGAGCAATGTCTTTCCCCATAATATTTCCTGACATTAGGAAACGAATGGAAGACCAGATATGAGACCCAGCTGGACCTCAACGGCCAGCTAGAGCGGCAAATTGCATTTGTGCACGGGAGACTAGAGGATCTACGTGGTAACCCCATGGGTAAGGAATAGGATCTGTTTTAGTTTATGTAAACGTCGTAGGGAGGCGCCAAAACGTTTAACTTCAACTACTACACTGGGATTAGCCTATCACATTTTTATTTTATTTTCATAGATTTTTGGTTTAGCCTATATTTTTGTCTGATTCATATGCGTAAAATATAAAACACATTGACAGACCATTGTTATGATAATGTGCCAGGCATTCAAGAAATCATATAGCTAAATATCTGTGTTATAATATATACAATTAAAAGCTATAATTATGAAATTATTGGACATTTACACGTTGTCTAACCGTTTGATATTTAGTTGGTTTGATTATGTTCTTATTCTCCACATTGGTTTATTTATAGATAGACTTGCATCAATAAGGTCCTATGATGCTATGTCAGAGGTAAGCTTCACATTCTCTCTCTCTCTCTCTCTCACACACACACACACACACACACACACACACACACACACACACACACACACACACACACACACACACACACACACACACACACACACACACTGATTTAAGATTTGTTGATGACTTTTCACAGGATGCTTTGAAACACCACCTCAAACTCCTTACCACTGAGAAGTCCAACCTTCATAGTCAACTTCTGGATCTCCATACAAGGATTCAGCAGGAGGGCAAGGTCTGTCCCAACATTAGAGTCTGTTTATTTTCCAACATTGTTATTCGAAAATACAATTGCCTTGAGGTGTAGCTAGTTTTCCTCTGAAAAGTTCAGCTGGAAAAAAATATTTGCATGTTTTTATATAGAGCACGTAAAACATGCATAAGCATACTTTTAAATTGAAGCTCAAATTGAATTGAAATTTAAATGTAAGGCTTTTAAAATGTATTCCCCTTTGTGAGTGCCTTAGATATTTGCTACATTGCAGAACTATTTTTTGGACCCTTGAATTGAAGAGCACCAGAGGGACATCCTGTTTTCTACCCTAGCAGCACTCCTTGCAGACACTATCGCAGTTTTTTGAAACCCCAAGGCTTAGTCTGTTCTGCATTCGCAAAGAGAATTCTCTGTTTTATGAGAGCCATTACCATGTGATATATCAGCATTGCCTTTCTTTTAACAACATGAAAATAGCTTTAGGGCATGCAGGAGATTAACTGAGATATAAAGGCAACACTGGTTAATAAACCAAGAGTAGATTTGCATTCCTTGCATCCTGTCTCAGGCATTGTGTTGGTAATGAAAATTGTAAGTGGTTGCTGTAATAACACAACGTGCCACTGCTGCAATGACAGATCATGCAAAACTGGAGTCGCTTTGCTTTCTTTTACCAGGCTTATCAGAAAACAAATGAAGAGAGACGCGCTTATATAGCAGAGATTGCAAAGGTAGGCCATTAGTGGGTTTTGTTTGAAATACTTCTTTAATTATCAAACGGTTTCTCTTATTTTATTTATGCATTGGCAGGAAGATGGGTCATTACTCTTTTGTTACAGTTCCCAATTTGTTGTGTAGCTTTGCATATGGGTTGGAGGTTGAGATTTTTGTTTCTAAGTAGTGTTGATGTATCAAATCTACATACATACTGTACCTTTTCCATCTTCTAGCTAATATTTAGTGATTGGTGAAGATCTTCTAGATGTGGTTATTTGATATGCCTATTCTCTAGATGTGTTTTTGGTAATTGTAAAAAACATTTTTTCTACTGACTCATGTCATAGTCATAATCATAATCGTCACATAATAATGCTCTTTTTAGGTGTCATCAACTCTGGACATGAGCAGAAAGACACAGCTTCATCAACCACAAGAAAAAGGCAGAACACCAGTGAAAAGGTGCAGTATTTTCTTTTTGCAAAGACATTCAAACACAAATGCAGTATGTGAATTAATCAACTGAATAATTCCTAATCTCTCATCTGGTCAGTGACACAGCTATGGTAATGTGCTGCACGCTGAGGCACCATGGGTAATCTTTATTCATTTATTTGTGTTTATGTTTACAGCGGCCCGGACAATTTGCCCAACAGGAAGCGCATCCCAAAAGGGAAGACAGGGGGTGCCACGGGAGTACCCAGTGGGAGCCGATTACCCCGACTGAAGCACTGAGTCATCAGGGACATTGGAAATCTCAAATGCATTGGCCATATATGGATCAATAATGGTTGCCTCATATACTGTATTCTCCAATGAGGGCAAGCAGTATACCAACCTTCTGTCAGCAAAAGGTTTTGCAGTCATATGAATGACTGTTGATTGATAAGCCTAACTGTAATTGCTCATGAAGATATGTGTAAAATGTCTGAACGAGATATAGTGTTGTTTTAAAATAACTCCACTACATTAAGTCGAACATTGTGTAGCACAGCAACACTCAAACATTGTTTTCATTTAAAAAAGATTCAAGCCCAGAGTAATGCCCAATGTTACCTTTTTGACACACCCTCATATCCACACAATGAGTCTCATAAAACCCACATAATATATCAGACATATGAATTAATGTAAGATTCAAAGCAATGCATATCTAAAGATGTGCTTCTGCACAGATGGATTGGTTGATCCAAACAAATAGCCTAAGTAGTGCAGTTTTGGTTTGTCTCTACATAATATGTTTGTAACAGAAGACAATTTATAACATGAAACTATCTTTTATCTACGATGTTGACAAAGGTTTGTCTCATTTTCATCGATCCCGGAGTCTTTCTGGAACAGGCAGTGAAAATGTATGACAAAATGTTAAAGAATGAATACCAGCAAAAGACATTGTCATAGAAAGATGAAAATAAAAAAATTACACAAGGTAGACACAACAAAACACAACAACCCTTCACACAAACCTTACGAAGTGTGTGGCCTATTTAAAATATTCTTAAACAATATTGTATGATTTATTGTCTTAAAAACACTAAATAAATAAATTGAGCTTGTATCAATCTGAAGCTTAAAGGTAAAATATGATCTATTTCTTATTCTCTAATTTCTCCATCCATTAATCTGTGTAGACAGACGAGGAGACAAGCTTCCTCAGCCTCCACAACCAGTTCGGGTTTAATGTCTGGATATCAGCCGGAGAAAAAGAGTGGTTCTGTTGATTTCCCACCCGGAGTCATACAGTCTATGAGAGAAGCTTAGTGTGCATTTCTTCATGTGAACAAAATTAGTTGTGACGTCAAGACTACCTTTACCAGTCGTGCACGTTGGGAGGCGTGTAGCGGTTGTAAGCAGGTCTGCGTTGGGACGCTGCATTAATGAGGGACTAGCTAGCCCATGTAAATCACGACACGGCGGCGAGAGGAGAGGACAGCAACTGCAGCGCAGCCGCTGCGTACTCTGCCAGGCTATTGCTCAGTTTATTCGAAGCATTGGCTACTGGGTCAACAAAGGCAGTGTAAATCTACTTCGCTGTCATTTATCGTTACCTAACAAGAAAAACGGAGTATTCACATCTGAAAAGCAGATTAGCTGACCTAGGCTACGGACGGAGGTGTTTTTCAAATTAAGGTAAGCGCCAACAATTTTGCTTATTACCCGGGACAGCGACAGTCGACTAAAGCATGTCGCATTGTTTTGAAATCGCCTTCTCCAAAGCACTGTTGCCTCTAACTTTGACGTTTAGCTCAAGGTTGTCATTCATCTGTCGACTTTGCAGGCTGTTTCATTGGTGTCTTTCTGACAGTGTTTATTTGTGTACCTCCAGCTGTATTAGAAAATGTGTTTAAGGTCACCGATTTCATTTCATGTTGTGTAGGCTAGGCTACTTAGGCTAGAGTTTATTTTGACTGCCTTAATTGATTTAAAATCTGACCTCAGGCGCAAAGATATTCATGTGTAGGCTACCTCCTTTACATTATACCACGATGGAAGTTTAGATAGCCTTCGTGACTTCATGACTGGTGAAATGTGACGGCATGTGTAGTCTTCAAAATAATAATAATAAAAGCACTGTCTGCGCAACGTACCCAACAAGTCGGCTACTCTAGTCTGAGGCTTAGACAAAACACTGAAGAAGACCATTTAAGCCGTCATTAAAAGTTATTTTCGGACCTGGGGACACTATTTGGAGAAGACTGCTCTCTTTCCCATCAGCGAGAGTATGATCTAATGAAACACAGTTGTTACGGTCTGTTTTACTGTAAGATAGATTTTTCACAGAAAAGTGTTATTTACTGTAGCCTACTTTGTGCTGTTCTACAGAGATGGAGGGGGAGCATTTCGAAGAGAGGGACCCGGGTCAAAGGCACGGCTCTGGCGCACGAGCAAATGGGTTGCCAAGTCCCCCACACAGCGCGCATAGCAGCTTGTTCCGAACGCGCACACTGAAGGCGCTGAGCGTGGAGAAGAGGGCAATGAAGGTCCGATTCTATCGGAATGGCGATCGGTACTTCGATGGCATTGTCTACGCCGTCTCTGGCGACAAATTCGGATCCTTTGGCGCACTACTGGCCGATCTAACCCGTTCCCTCTCTGACAACGTGAACTTACCGCAGGGTGTCCGGACCATCTATTCAGTCGATGGGTCAAAAAAGATTACGTCTATTGATCAGCTTCTGGAAGGTAAGTGTATTGAACACTTGATAGTTTATGACCTAGGGCTTTGACATGAACATGTCATCAACTCGAGGCAAAATTCAGTTACTCTGTTTACACCCCTTTAAGTATAAGGCACTGTATCTTTTCAGAAGTTTTCAGGGAAGTACTATGGTCCATCAGTAGGCTACAAACCAAGCCATCCACTATGTTTCAACAATTAAACCATCCTGACAGTGTCATTAATGGGGAGCTGCATGTCAGAATGAACAGTTTGGCAGTTTGTACACTGTGGTAGCTGGGATACATTCCCTATGAACAATTATTTGACATCATTTTCCTATTTGTTTGTACATTTGCAGGGGAGAGTTATGTATGTGCATCTATTGAAGCGTACAAAAAGATTGACTACACCAAGAATGTCAACCCTAACTGGTCTGTGAACGTGAAGGCCTCAGCCAACTGCAAGCCACCACCTTCCTTGGCAAGTACAAAACTAGGGTCCACCGAGGTGAAGATGTACAAGGACTTCATCCGGCCGAAGTTAGTGACCATCGTCCGCAACGGCATGAAGCCTCGCAAGGCTGTGCGCATCCTCCTGAACAAGAAGACAGCCCACTCGTTTGAGCAGGTCCTCACCGATATAACAGATGCCATCAAGCTTGACTCAGGTGTGGTCAAGAGGATCTACACTCTAGATGGCAATCAGGTAAGGGTAGTTGTTTTCTTGTTTCTTGTTTCCATAGCCTTGGTTTCGGTTTTCAACCTCTCCTCATATGCCATTTGTAAGTCTTCTCACTGGATTATGAATGGTGTTGTTATCTTACGGCTCATACACTGCCATCTGTCCCTTATTAAAGCCGTAGTGAAACCTAACCTTGTTGCTGAGTCATTCCAAGAAGCTTTACGTTTTTGATTAGTGTTTGAAAAATGGACCATTGTCCATTTAATAGAACGAAAAACAAATATCAGTAGCCTACCACACAGCCATCATGACATGCACCAGTGGACTCTGAAACACATGTGGCTCAAATTCGGCACAGTTCTGTACCAGTTTGGGGCCAACTGTGGCCCAGACTGAGCTGAGGTGTGAGGGATTGGATCCGTGGTGACCCATTGAATGTCTGAGAGAATTGGACAGCCAACTGAAGGGTCGAGAACACCACTAAATGCTAAATGGATCAAGGTTGGCATGCATTGTGAATGTATCCATGAGTACTTAGAATGGTCCTTATGTCATGGCACAGAAATGTGCGCTTCGAACTTCAAACTTCGAACATAGAGGGAGAGCAAAGCGGGAGAGATATTATGAATGGGGTCTGAGAGTTCGCCCACTCTGTGGCTATATCTGCTCGTCATTTAGAGAACTGCTGGAAATAGAATTCCCTCATTTATTCCGCCCACATATCTGCTGCCTCCCTTCACATAGCACACACACACATAACCGCATATCTGTGCAGGCAGGTAGCGGGGAAGAACGATACCATCTGTCTGGAATTCATCAAAGACTAATTGCACTTGCTGGAGATGTTATTTTCTCTTTTCTGATGTCTGTGCCCATTGATCTCTCAGGAGAAGGCTTTGACAGTACCTCTAACACACCTTGTAATCCTTTGTGTAAGTTAAGAATTGGTCTGAAGAATTTTGTTTTATATGAACTTTTCATATCAAAATATAAGACATGAAAGAAGCCTGAACACTCTTACCAGAGGCGATGTTTGTGTCGTATGCACAGATGACATGTTTATCCAAACTTAATTTTAAACCGTTTTAGATGACAAAAATTCTTTCCTCGGCTCTCCTCAACCTTTTTGTTTCATTAAAACGCTTTAAGCCCCAGAGCGTCCACTGTTGTTCCTTGTTGATCAGAGTAGCAAAATAGAGCATGCATATTAATTTTGTTTTTTGGTCTAAAAACAGTTTTCCCTGATCTGCCCAGAGTTGTCATAGCCATGAGCCCTCGGCCATTTCCTCCCCGCCTGTGCTAATAAGTTCCTTGGCGATAAACTGAATAAATTACATTTCTGTAGCTCCTCTGTGTGTGTGTGTGTGTGTGTGTGTGTGTGTGTGTGTGTGTGTGTGTGTGTGTGTGTGTGTGTGTGTGTGTGTGTAATTCCCGTAAGCTGTGCTGGCACAACTCAGCCTCTGGCCTGCTGACATTTCTCAAAAAAAACATTTCACCTCCCAAGTTAAAAAAAGTGCTCATTTGCACATTAATTTGCACATGTTATTGGCCCAGCTTTTCTTTTACACGAGTGATGCTGCATGCGTTTTAGACTTTACAAAATGGGGCACCGCAGCCTGGCTCACCCCTCAAATGTGGTAAGAGCATTATGGGTAATTCTATTTATAGTGCAGGTGATTGATCAGGCCCTGAGGCGACCATGAACCATGACAGATGGGCTGGGCTTAGACCCTCCTCGTTGCAGTTCATGCAGTACGATTACGCAATTATGGACATGCGAAAAGAAAGGAAAGTATGTGGTAGGAAAACGAGGAGGAGGATGTCTGTGTGTGAAGAGGGGATGAAGGAGGGGACAGAGGCATGCAGTAGAAAGTAGAAGCATCGCTGGGAATCTGTCAGGAGACCACTTGTCATTTATGATGAAGGAGGAGGGGAGGGACAGATAGGCATGGGGATGAAAGAGACTAGCTGTGCGTCTGGCGGCGCTGTGAGAGGCTGTGGCTGTTTCTCTCTCTCTCTCTCTGTCTGGCCCTTTTGGTCGAGTCGCGTGTTTGCAAACTCAAAAATCTCCAAGCCCTCTTCACCAGCTCTGTGGGGGTATTAAAATTTCAGCAAGATTTTCAAAATGAAAAGGAGAAATCTCTCAGTCAAATCTCATTACATGTTGTGCACAGTCTAATACGGCAAGAGAGAGAGAGAGAGAGAGAGAGAGAGAGAGAGAGAGAAAAAAAGAGAGAGGGAGCGTTTTCTGAAAGAACAGACCTTTACCAGAATAATATTCTTTTTTTATCTGGATATATAAGCTTTCCCAGCTTAGTCTCTTTAATGAGCTGGAGCTGCTATGAATCAGGCCATTTCCCCCGTATTAGCATACAGTATTACGGTGTCCAAAGGTTAGGGGAGCCTTGTAATCTACTTGACTGATATTTTTCACTATGCCTGCGTACCCAGCCTGCCCACTGTGTCGGAGAGAGTGTTGCATTCACAGACGGATAGCCTTGTGAGTTGCCTGAATCGAGGCAATGTTAAGGCTGTCTCCAGCTGCGCAGAAATTGTCAATCAGAGAATGAGGTTTCTGGGCCTTTCAGAGGACCTCGTTGTCTCATGGTATCCCATTGTTAACCCATGTAATCAGGCCAGAGACTGCAGATCATGGCCCGATTCTTATTCTCCCCTCGTTGTTCACATATTCACTTGAGAGCCAGCTGGAAGGAAATGATTCCATATCCACATATGCACCTGACAAGGCGACTGCTGGCTCAGCTTTACACAGGGGTTGTTGTTGTTGTTGTACAGTTGAATTCATATCACGTTGAAGTACATTAAATGAGATAGTCAAACGAGCAGGTACTGTACATCCAAATCGTTTCATGTCAACAAGGAAAGCAATCATGCTTCAAAAAGCCAAGCCCTAAGCAATCGTGAACACATGTTAGATGCTTTTTGAATGTTGAATCTTGCTGCCTTTATATGTTATGGCAAATCAAAACAATTGTATTATTCAGTGTGCTAAGATTGCCTCAGGGATTTCCACAGATTCATACTGCAGCACTATAACAGCTGCACAATTAATAATAATAAACAGCAAGGAGTCGTTAATTGGTATGGGAGGTTAACCCTATTTGAGTGATCTGCAGAATGTTTTTGTGTTTAACCTGATAGTTATGCTGATCGAAAACCCAACAAACATGAGCATGTCAGATAACAATGCTCTGTTTGATTTTCTACTCTTTCATGCCAGCATGACAGACCTACATGACACTACGCTAGGGCCCTGTCAGTCTGCACTTGTCTTTACTCGTTAGAAAATTAGACTGTGAACAAACAGCATTCGCCCAGCCTGTGCCTGTGCCTGTGCCATCTGCACACTTTGAACGTTTGACTCGTCTTCTTATGGCTTTCCCTGAGCCGCATCTCCAGGTCAAGTCAGGCCTCTGTTATCTTAACATTTGTTTGTCTGTTAAGCTTGTTTATCATGCTTGTCGTAAATAATTAGCTTCTTCTTTTTTTTTTTAAGCTGATGTGTTTTTAATTCATAGTACTCCAGTGTCAGTTTTCTCTGTTATTTTACAAAGCAGTTTCGTTTTTGTTATCTTATGCGTCTAATTCACTCTGTTTCTCATCATTATAGCATACCAGCGCGTAGAAGTATTTTATATTTTTAGCTGAGATGTTAGAAAAGTGTAGCAGGTTGCTGTATCAACCGGTTGGGTCTGAGAACATGATGCGTTAGTGGCAGTCTCTAACAGGCTTCAGACATGTTTGAAATGTCAGCCCGGGATGTCTGGACTCTCTGTGACTTCTGCTGAGTCATATGCAGTGGTCAGTCTACCTTAATAGACATTCAGACCTCTGCTATGTCTGACTAACAGGTTGCAAATGCAGTCAGCCTTAATGCCCCCAAGCATTGTTGACAGTCTGGCTGGAAGCAGCTTCTCTGTCACAAATTGTTACATTTTATTTTGCTATCTACCTTTCTACCTGCAGAAACAAACACACTTTTAGTGTGTTTCAGCACCTTCATTCAGCCCAGTCTCTGTGGAGTCTCAGCTGAAGAGATACTGTATACAGTAGCTTCCATCTGCCCTGGATAGAAAACAAAACATGAGTTGTGACGACATGGTAAACATTATGCATGTCACATTGACTTCATTCATCCGGAGCGTTCATTGTGTACTCTGTGCTGGTTTAGGCTCAACACCCACATGTACTGTACAGTGACAGCTAGCGCGGTGGTGCTGTAGTGCCTGTGGCTGTTTGCAGGTTCACCCATGGGTTCACCCCTGTAATGAACAGTGGGAGGCAGGAGGCAGGAGGCAGGGCCTGACACAGCACTTCCGCTTCTATTGGCGCCAGTGGGGGGGAAGCAGCTGATGTCTGGAATGGATTAAATAATGAAAATGTCACATTGCAGGGAGCATATCAGGACCAATTAAACCAGCCTGCTGGAAAAGCCATGCTGGGAGTGCTGGGGTGCTGCAGGCTCTCTCTCTCTCTCTCTCTCTCTCTCTCTCTCTCTATCTGTTACTCTTTCTGTCTTTCTCTCCGGCTCTCACCCTCCCTCTCTCTTTCTGTTACCCAATGCTGAACATTTCACAGACCAGACAGGCATATTCCACTTGCACAGAGAAGGGTAAAAAAAAATCTGTGAGAGACTAACAAGCTGCCCTGCCACATAACGCAGCAGTAGCACACTTTTTTAAAACGTTCGCAGGATTTGCTGGGGTTCTAATTTTAGTCTCGACCTGCCTCTTCCTCACAATCCCTGTCTCCAGAGACACTGATCTTTCCACGTAGACGCCATCTATCACGACGTGATCTAGTTGCCTAGGAACGGCCCGGCCACTGTGATGTCATACAGGGGGTGGGGGGTTGTCCGGGCGTGAGGAGATCTGCCAGTCTGATCGTGGAGATAGACGATCCATAAGTGGCTTAGGCCACGGACACGGCTTGCCTATTATTACACGCTAAGCCTCTGTTTACACAGGTCCAGCACCAGGAACCACTTGCACTGCTACTCCATCAAGCTACAGTGCTCTCACACCCCCAAACACACACACACACACACACACACACACACACAAGCAAACAAAGACTCAGGAGCTCATACACACACACACATGCACCTGGACCTCTGGGCTATTTTTACTCATGTTACGCAGCAGGTTCTTTCAAGGTCATGCTGAGGGTCGGCGCAAGTGAATCTTCCTGTTTAGACACAGAGATACTGTAGGCTCAAAGGACAATAAATAGCCTGTCACAAGACTCTTTACACAAATCTGTCATCTCTCTCGCTCTTCTGCCATACTCTTGTCAGTTGGGCATGGTTTTCATGACAAAGCACCAAATTAATTAGGGCTCAGTGTTCACCATGCCCCCTAGCCTCAAGAGTATCCAGACCTGCTGGCCCAAGCATATGGTCTTATTTTCCTCCCCCTCAAATCTTTCAGCTCAGCAGTTTTCCTCTTTCCAAGCTGATGCCGAAAACACGCATTGTGGCTTGTCCTTATTAGCTGTTCCACAAAGCCACAGTTAGTCTCTCATTGATCATGCTGGTCCTGCAGGGTGGTATTCTCACTGGAAGACACTGTAAGAGCATCTGAGTGAAAACTTGTCCTACTTGTGTTCTTCAGTGCTAGGGTGGCATAACACAATGGGTGGCTCTCAAACTCTCTCCTCGAGGCTCGTTCCCACTGATCTACAGTATAACTAACACTGGATAGACTATCCCATTGTTGCCGCCCCATCATTCTTTATCTAGATCAGTGAGGACGAGGATCGAGGAAGGAAGGGAGGGTGTATAAAAGACCAAATGAGAGGCACCCAATATATTTTGGACTTCCACTATCCAGCTCTTACCCCTATTTGTCATGCCTGGGGTTGCTTTGATTGCTTAGATGTACTTAAAGCAACACTAAAGAGTTTTTTGTACCTTAAAATTATGTTTCCAAAATCATTTCAGTAGTTCATCAACTCGTAACAGGGTGAACGGCACTTCTGCATTCGCTTCGTGACCCTCTATCGGCTATAACAGCACTATGTAACTTTACCAGATCGGGTAGCGGATCTGTAGTTCGATGGAATGAGACATAAGAAACTACAAATTGACTTGCTTCGATGTCGCAATGCATCATACAGTTATAAAATCATGCAACATAGTCTACCTTGTGTGTGGACATCGTTATTTGCTGGAAAAACAAATAGTGTTTGTGCAACAGAGGCAAAGTGCTTTAGTGTTGCTTTAACAGACATTGGTCCTTAAACAATGTCTCCTTACTTAGTTTTTTAGTTCAATTGTGCCTAAATGCTTACTTGCTTGCTTACTGTTTAGTACTTGTGAGAGGCAAAGTGTGATGTTTGCCGTCCCCTAACCGCTGTCTCTGGGCTCGGTGGTTGTCTGTTTTTTCGTGTCAGCCTGTTCTGGCACAGCCAGTGAAGTGTAAGAGTGCAGGTAGCAGGGGACTGTCTGCACTGGTTCAGAAGCTCTTGGAGCCATGCCCGGGCCTCTCTCTCCGCTCGCAGCTTTTTTTTTGTCGAGTCACTGTGCCCGGCGAAGCGTGCCTCAGAGGCAGGTACGCTTCCGAAATTCTTATGAGCGACGCCAGCGGAGCGAGAGCGAGAGTGAGAGAGAGAGAGAGAGAGAGAGAGAGAAAGAGAGAGAGAGAGAGAGAGAGAGAGAGAGAGAGCGCACGGTCACACGCACGCGGCACAACACCGGAGCTGTCTGAGGCGCTTTGAACAGCTGCAGCCTCCCAGCGAGTCACTCGACTCCGAATCTGTTAGCGGTGCGGTGTGTGTGCCGAGACACGACAATTAAGAGCCCACTGTCATCACAGAACACTCTCCCAGTGCTGCTCGCCTCAGCCCATCGGAGGATCGCTCCTGCCGCCACACGTCAGCCACACACATCTGTCCATGCAGATGTCCCAAGGGGCCCTCAACACTAACAGTGACTAGGGTTTTTACGTTGTCCTGGTTTATGTGCTAATTAGCGAACTATCATGCAAAGCTTCTCATGTAATTTTATTGTCATACTCTATGTGTTTATCCATCATCCCCAAACAAGCTTCCTTGGTTCACATTGTGTGCTCTTGGATGTCATGTAGTGGATGTTGTGTGCCTGTGGAAGGGATTTGACCTCAGTGCCAGATTGGAGCACTGAAATCTGGCCTTTTGGACGGGTTGCCTTTACCAGCTTTTTCTTCCCGGTGTGTTATTGGAGAAGGGACAAGAGTAGGCAGGCACAGTGGTCTGGTCTCCACTCCACACACCCCCACTACTTCCTGATGAAGAGCGCATTGCTGAGGAGACGTTGCTTGGTTACGAATATATTTGCAAGAAGAGTGAAAGATGAGAGGAGGGAAGGAGAGAAACGAGAGAAAGGATCTCACTGTCTTGCAGGGGAGTTTAAAATCTGCAACTCCTCTCAGAGGACACTCTCTCTCTCTCCCTCTCTCTCTTCCACCCTCCTTTTCCTCCTTCTCCCCTACTCTGCAGTTCTTCAATGACAAAAGAAACTTAAGCTCCGGCTCTGGCTTTGGCACGGCGGGCCACCTTACATAATTGAGCTCTTATGTAACGGGCCCCCCTCATCCTCCAGCAGTCTGCGTGTCGCCCATCTGATTTATGATCTTAAAGACGGACGCTCATTAATTTGACGCAGTGCTCACATTTGCAGCTACGCCACCATCGCAACCAATCCTCCAGCGCCATTCATTCATCTTCCTCCTTTGGTGTTGCTCATTCCCCCTGATGAGATATTCCGCTCAGACATGGAATTAGAATCCATGGCCCTGTGACGATTAAGCTAATAGCCACTCTATTGGGCGACTCTATCTAGCGACTCTGTGGACGGTTTTCTCCGAACCTTCTCCGCTGATGTTGCCGAGGGGCCTGGGAGGATGCTCTTTGTTTGATCCAGATTGGCCTCCATCTGTGTCTCTCCCAGCAGTCCTCTAAGTCCACAACCCAGAGGAGTCTCACCCAGAGCTGTGGCTGACGCTGGCCCGATTTGCAGTAGATGGAGGACCTGCAGTCTCTGCTGTTACGTAACCGCTTAACAATGCCATTTGTGCATGAAAGTAGGACACCAAAGATAACAGATGCCAACGCTCCATCCTCTTAATCACGCAGTCTCCTCCTTTTTTAGTTCTCTTTAAGGTTTTAATAGGCATATTTTGAAACTGTATTTTTGGCCTGGACGCTGTACAAATGCTACTCAGACGCACTGCCAGCTTGATGGGGGGTGGACGGTGGGGGGGTGTCAGTTCTTTTTTGGCTCTTTGTTTGGCAATCCACTCCCTGTCTAATGAAACATGTTTTGCCCATAGACAGATTCTTTCTTCTTCTTCATCTTCTTCTTCTGGCTGTCATCATATGGCCTGTTCTCTGCGGCCCCCATGCGTATGCGAGAGGCGGGCAGATTTGTTTATGCCTGGGTGGGGGGCCCGAGCAGCGGGGGCAGCGGGCAGTGCTCCACGGGTAGCCAGACGGATCGTGCCAGGTGCCATCTCCCAGCGCGGCGCCAACGCACGGCTCCTCCGTCCTGCGCACGATGGGAGAGCTCATCACACGCACACACACATACACACACACACACACACACACACACACACACACACACACACACACACACTCTCAGCAGCCCCTCCCACCTCCCATCTTATCCCTCCCCCGACCCATGTATGTAATCTCACACACAGTGTTTAACTTCTTGTAAGTGGTTTAGAGCAGGGGCGAGATTATTCCAGGGTCTGCGAGTTCCTCTCAGACGATCACAGTTGGGATTAAGATTGGTTAGTCATTGAGGAGAGATAAAAAGTGGTCAAGGATGAGTCTGATATTTACTGTGAGATTAACTTGTGCAGTATAGTGGCTGCTCAAGGTAGCAAACATACACACATTATTGAACCCATTTTGCATTTTCTTTTTCACCCATTTCATATTGACATTTTTGAACCTATTTTGTATTGACATTCTCTCTTTTAGGGCCGTGTGAAATCCATATCCCCAATATTCCTGTCCCCTTTTTTTTGGGTTAATTAGTTTCCCCTGTTATGATTCATTTCTCATTAAATATCCCTATATTTTCTACCAAAACTGTCATGAAGATATATAGGTGATAAGACTATGGTGTGTAAGGACTAGCCTGTCTGTACAGTGGGTGGGCTAACCCCTCACTCCCTGACAGGAGACGTGCTTGCTTGTGACAGATGCTACAGTAGCTCTCATGGCTCTTAGCCTCCTTAGCATTAGCCCTCCCACATGCCTGAGGGCTGAGAGTTTAAACTCCGCTGAGGCACTGTGCTTCTTCAGTCACGGCAGGTGACAGGTGACGTGGGCTGTAGGGTTGCAATGATTGTATGACGTCTAAAAATATAAATGAAGTCTCATGTTTTATAACTTTTTGATTGGATTGGAAAGAGTGAAAAAGATGTGCCATCATATCAGAGCAGAGATTACCCCCAATTAGCCTAGTTAATCAGGCATTGGTTATTCTAAGATTATCCAGATCATTTCCCAATGGCCTGGCTTTTTCATTTTGTTCTGGTCAGAAGGCATGGGTTGCATTGGTTTGCTATGAGTGTTTACCACATAACCCCCCCCCCCCCCCCCCCCAATTGATTTACAGTACCACTTGTTTAATTAACACTGGCTACAGTTGTCTCTGGCATTACAGTAGCCGCTTCGACATGCCCATATATCACTTCGGACCAAAACAGCAGTCAGTTTACTTGTTTGGACCATTGTTTTAGCCAACAATCATCATCAAATGTTTGTGTAATTCAGCATTTAGCCTTTACTGTGGTGTTTATTGCTGAATCTAGCTGTTCCCTTCTACTTTTCCACATCGCAAAAGTAATCAGCAGGAGAAATATTGTGTCCATTCTCATCAGCTGTCCTGAAGTTCTCTTTGACCTTGAGAAATGCGTGTTCAATGACACAAACAGAGAGGCGACGGCCCATGAGCATGGCCGTGTGCCGCGAGTGTTTATTTATCGGCGATTGACAGTGTGAGCTTCAGCCGTGCAGACTGTCCCACTTTATTGAGGTTTCAGCACCAAGGACAGCTCCCTGCTGGGCAGAGTGGAATTCTTTGATGCTATTCAACTGTGATTCAAGACTCGTATTCTCAGCTAAAGTAGCAATACAGTTGCTCTTGCCCTGGATGATCTTTCTCTGCTGCTCTTTACATAGTAATGTGCACGATATCTCAACCCTATATTTAGGCTCCTTTTGTTTTTGTCTGACAAGTAATCTCGTTCACACTTTGTACGTGCATGTGTGTGTGTGTGTGTGTGTGTGTGTGTGTGTGTATGTGCATGTGTGTTTGTGTGTGTGTGTGTGTGTGTGTGTGTGTGTGTGTGTGTGTGTGTGTGTGTGTGTGTGTCTATGTGTCTGTGTGTGTCTGTGTCTGTGTATGTCCATGTGTATGCTGCATCAAAGGCAGGATTAGCAGCCGGATGAGGTGACCCGTTCAGTAGCAGTGGGACGCTGGCTGGCTGGCTATGTGACGTGTGATGTGTGAGGGGAAAGTGGTGGCCGCGGGCCTGAACTCTATCAATACTGAGCAGCTCCACCACCACTCATTATCAACCCGCAGACACCACCAGCACCACGGCTCTGCTCTGCTGCGCTCTGCTCTGCTCTGCTCTGCTGTGCCGGTGTGGCCCAGGCCCGGGTGGGTGGCGTTTTCGTGGTGTTTTCGTAGGGGGCAGCAGTACTGTGCCCGGCATGGAAAACTCTGCCCTGAGCTGCCTGGCGTGCTGCTGGGAATGTAACAAGGATACCTAAGGTCGCTCACAACACAGACACAATAGCGTGTGTCGCTCACTTGCTGTATCCTGATGTGCTACCTCCGGTCTGATAGATTGCAGTTATCTAAGTAAAAAGGCAAGGATTGGGCAGGGAAGGTGTGTGTGTGTGTGTGTGTGTGTGTGTGTGTGTGTGTGTGTGTGTGTGTGTGTGTGTGTGTGTGTGTGTGTGTGTGTGTGTGTGTGTGTGTGTGTGTGAGAGAGTGTGTGTGTGTGTGTGTGTGTGTGTGTGTGTGTGTGTGTGTGTGTGTGTGTGTGTGTGTGTGTGTGTGTGTGTGTGTGTGTGTGTGTGTGTGTGTGTGTGTGTGTGTGTGTGTGTGTGTGAGATACTTCTTCATCTCGCTATCTTTCTCCAAGTCTGTATACTCTTAGTATTTGTGTGACTGAACTTGTGAGCTCATTGGTGCGGTTTTGTGTTAAGATGTTGAAATGTTTGCCATATTTGACCCTTTTAGCTAACACCCCTCATTTCAACCAGCCAACAAAACCGAGCTCTACATGTTTTGGCTCCGCTACATTTTTAATTATTCAACAGTTGAAGCAGTCATTTTGGAGACAGCACTGCTGAAAGGCCAGCAACTGTTTTGAGCAGACAGGAATAGCTGCACTTTGGATTGTGTCAGCTGCTCTCTCTTGCCCACGGGCAGCAAATGACCACTTGTTAAAAAGGACTTCAACATGCCTCTTTGACACCGCAAAAAATGAATTAATAAAGAAACAGTGATATGAACTGGATGTCGTTTAATCTTTCATGTCGGCACTAAACCAAAGTCACAACCTACCACACAGATGCCTGCGGGCGAATAGCAACAGACGAATCAACTCTACTCATATGTGACTGGATGATGATGTCACTCCCACGTTTTTTTTCCACGTTTCTGTTGTTTTTTTTCTTCTCGTTTTTTTTTCTCACCTCTTCACACGAGTCCTCTTCGCTGTCCTCCTCCTCGTCCTCCTCCTCTCCGTCTGTCAGTGGGAGGCGTGAGTGGGGAGCTCCAGCCGCGTGCTGACGTGCTCTGGTGTGTGGGATGCGTCGGGTGAACTCACTGGCCTCACGTATGACTCGTCCCTCATACACGCTGTACGCTGTGGTGTCTATAGGCCTACAGATGGAATGAGCATGCTTATGACTCTTCCCTCATACACACACCGTGATGTCTTTACAGATGGAATGAGCATGCTTATGACTCTTCCCTCATACACACACTGTGGTGTCTTTACAGATGGAATGAGCATAAGCATGGATTGATGAATGCTTATTGCTTTGATGATCAATTTTTTTAAATCTTGACTTGCACTTAAGTTATCACTTTACAAGGCAATTGTCAACATTCACATTTGCAATAGTCAATAAAACACATGTTATGGAGTGGTGTTCTACTCTTTACTTGTATGAACAGCAGAAGTTCACATTCAAGAATCATATACACATCACTTACAAACGCACTGACATGCATGCACGCGCACACACACACACACACAAGGGAAGAGATTTACAGATCCAAATATTGACGTATGTTACACGCTTAACTTAAACAGGTCTGATAAAACACCACCAAGGAGGTAATGTTTTCATCAGGGTTTGTTTGTTTGTCAGTCTGTCTGTTTCTCTGTTTGTTTGTTTGTTCGCAAGATAACTAAAAAAGTTATGGATGGATTTTGATAAACATTTCAGGGAACGTCTGAAATGACCTAAGGAAGAAACTATTACATTTTGGGAGTGATCTGTATCACCGTATGGATCCAGGAGGCAGTTATGTTTTCGCTTAGTGGAGGTCAGCGCTCTCTGAGTGCTTTTTTAGGTATATGGTTATGGGTAGACATGACATCTTCGTCTCCAAATGGATTCACTACCTACAGTATAATTGCAGAAATGGAGCAGTACTTTACTGATAGTGTTTTTTATGTCCTATCTCGACAATAGTCACATTCTTGTTAGTCTTATCTATGACACTAATGTCAGGGGTGTTTGGAATATTACAGAGAGACATATTATTGGTGTTTTCATCATTGAATCAGTGCATTTGTACAGTGTGAGTATAGTGTATATTTTTGTTGGTCCCTCCTGCACTTTTTGATGCTGTCCAGTTTATCATGCCTAAATACAGAGAGAGAGAGAGAGAGATAGAGAGAGAAAGAGAGAGAGAGAGAGATAGAGAGAGCTCATGTATCAGTCATCAGTTCTGGTCCAAAGTAGCTTCACACTGCCTCCCTGTGGTTTGTGTATGTTTCAGAGAGGTCATATTGTTGTGAAGGGAAGCAGGAGCTCCTCAAGATGTACTGTATTTTCAGGCTACATACATGACACACACATTCTGATACATTATTCTCAGTAGTCACTAGACAGAGGATAAACAAACAGTAGTAAAGAAGACTTGACAGTTTGTCAGAACTCACATGAAGATGTTTGTCATTTTTGCACCGGCTGCCGTCATCATGCTGCGTGTTTCCACGGTAGCCACTAGATGGCCAACATGCACCATGTAAGACCAAACAAGCAGCAGACAGAGAAAGGCTCCTGAGAGGCTCAAACCAACCCAGTAGTATATCCAACCACCAAGTATTCCTCTAGGTGTCTCTCGCTCTGCATGTATGAGATCACCAAAGCAGGATTTTACAGCCACACCTATGACTGTTGCCCAGTAGGTATCAACAGACTAACTGTTTGTATGCTCCTGAGAGGCACAAACCAACCCAGTAGTATATCCAACCACCAAGTATTCCTCTAGGTGTCTCTCGCTCTGCATGTATGAGATCACCAAAGCAGGATTTTACAGCCACACCTATGACTGTTGCCCAGTAGGTATCAACAGACTAGTTGTTTATATGCTCCAGCACCATATGATTTGGCACTACAGGTACTGTAGATAGTGCTACTCTCCATCTTTAATGAAATACTGATTGTCTCTTCCAGTGGTGCTGCTTTTGGAAATTGATGTTAAAAAGGAGGACATATGCTTTGTAAAGATATTTATACCCCTGTCCTTAAACCTAATCTGAAAAGCAAATTCAAATACTCAGAAGCTTTATTAAAGCCAATCCACCTGCTAATACCCAGTGAATTGCAATATGGTATGCAATAAGTGGCATATTTACATAGATTTGTGTCTATTTCTGTTTGTCTAATGTCTGAACCCTCATTCATATTCAGATTCTGGCATGGGCAGTGCCAATCATTTGCATTATCACAGCTACATTTACATTCACTAATTAAGCTTCCAGCGCAAGTGACATTCCAGCGAAGACATGTATAAACATGAGCCAGCTATCCTTGGAGAGTGTGTGTTTTACAACCCAGCTGTGATATTAAAACCTGTCTGGCTTATTAAAGTGTACCCTGTGTGTGGAGCTCAGGCATGTGCCCAAATGCTGTATAATGTAGAATCCGTTTTTTTGGCGAGCTCTCCCGAGTCTCCGAGTCGTTTGTTTGGGTTTTCATTCTGACATGCGGAGCGCTGAGGTTGAGTGTGTGCAGGGGCATTATGCATGAATTAGACCAGTAACAAGTTGCCGGAGCACGCAGGCGGTCTCATCAGTGTCAGGGAAAGAGCATTGGAAATGGGTCCTCCTCATCTCCTATGCACTCCTCCGTTTGAACTCTCCCCAGCTGATGGGGCTCTGCGTCTTTCTCTTTTTCTTCATCTTTTTTTCCTCCCCTCTGTGCTCGCTTTTGAGTGACAGCTGACTAAACACTGCTGTTGCGTAACCAGAGTTTGTTTCGCACTCAGGCTCCTGACATCAAAGGCACTTTTTTTTTTTTTTTTTTAGGTCTCTGGGAAGAACAGTCTCCGGTTGTCAGGACAGTTGCACTGGTGTCTTGTTTTCATCCTCTCTCTCCTTTATCTCTCTCCCTCTCTCTTCCCCATTTCTTTCTATCAGTTTTTATCCCTCACTGTCTTCACATCTGTCGTTTTGGGGACATACAAAGTGTGCTATACTGTTGCGCCATACAGGGCCAAGGTGCTATTATTACTGCAATGCATTGCCATGCTGCACTATTCACCTATAAAGTGGCCCCGGCTTGCACAGGCTAAGTGTACCATAGCATGGTTAAGCTTTGCAACTCTTTAACTCCTGTTGGTCCTTTAAATTCCTGCAGCACAAGCCCTGACATACTCATAAGTAACTATACTGTATGCAGTACAAACCCTGACATAGTCATAAGTAACTATATGCAGTACAAACCCTGACATAGTCATAAGTAACTATATGCAGTACAAGCCCTGACATAGTCATAAGTAACTATATGCAGTACAAGCCCTGACATAGTCATAAGTAACTATATGCAGTACAAGCCCTGACATAGTCATAAGTAACTATATGCAGTACAAGCCCTGACATACACATAAGTAACTATATGCAGTACAAGTATATAGTGTAGTTGCCACACCAACTCTGACATACTCACAAACTAACTATATCCGTCTACTGAAAAGTCTGAAATAGTTAAATAGCGTCTTTCCCTCTCATCCTTCAGTGAGATCGCTCTTTTTCAAGTCTCTCTCTCTGCCTCCTCTCACTGCATTTGAAGCCTGTCTCTCTAGAAGAGCCGGGTGTTCCAGCCGAAGAGTTTCATTTGAGAAGCCATATGTTACGTGATCACACGGGCAACTCTTGTGCGCAGGCCTGCAAGTTAAGCTGCCGGGTCGCTCTGCAGGATCCTATGAATTACAGGCCCCAAAAGACAGCGCATCTGTTTTGTTGCACATGAAAAGCCAGGCACAAAGCTTCTCGGAGGACGGAGAAATATGCTCTACCTCAAAACTAATTAAGCAACTCGTTCCTTGGGGTTTTCACAATTACATTGCATTATGAAAGTGAAATAAGGCCTGCCTTTGCAAAAGAACGAAAAAAAGAGAACCTCTTTTGCATTTTTTCTTCTTCTCACAGACTTATGTAAGCAGCATGTTTGTATCTCATTTCATATTCCTCTGAAGAACTTGTTTACTTGCGAACTCATTGTTCATAATTAGGCGGAAGCAAATTCGGGAGCACCCAGCAGTGCTCCGTACAGTTCTTCTGCAGCGACACACAGTCTGGGGTGAGACACTGTCTTGCCAGTCAATTATTAGACAAGTCCTTGTCTTGAGCAGAAACTTAGCGGTGCGGCGGTTCCATGAAGAAACTCGGATCCAACATGTTCCTGTTTTCTTGACTCAACGGACAGAGCCTGGCGCTCACAAGGTCAAGGTCAAGTGTGCATGACTCCGAGAGCACACATGCAGACATATTGGGAATGTGCGCCTGCATAGTAATGCAATTCGCTTTTAGATAACAGCACATGGTATATGAATAAGTGTAAATATTAAAAGATGTTAGAGATAGGCCGTGGTGGCAGGTCTCAGGCACTGAACTCACTGACCTCCCCAGTGTCTCTGTTTCCAGATTCATGAAGGGATAGAATGCAGGGGCACATCTTTGTCAAGCCTCTTTGAAATGCCCCCTTTACTCCCTCATTAAGCTCAAGGACTCCCCTAATGAGCTGATTTAAATGTTGTCGTCCACAGGCGGGGCGGATTTGACAGATAAGTCGATAGGATGCGAGGTCAGGAACAAGAGGACCAGCGTGACACACACACACACACACACACACACACACACACACACACACACACACACACACACACACACACACACACACAGACACAGACGCACATGCACGCATACGCATACGCACACACAGACACACACACAGATACACACACACACACACACACGCACACACGCACACACACACACACACACACACACACACACACAGACACACACACACACACACAAACACACACACAGACACAGGCTTCTCAAATGTCCTTGTTTTTGTTGCACTCAGGTTCCTCAGGTTGGATGGGGGTCCCTGGAGCTAAAAAGCTAATTTCACCATAACTAGTAGAATGACCCTGGCCATGAATTAAGTACTCTCAAGCCCTAGGAACAGTGGATGTCGCCCTGAATGATGCTTTAAATTACATGTTTCTGGTGTTAATCAGTAAGGTATAATTTAGGGTAATTAACAGTTTAAGGGGGAAATAGAAGAAAATTAGGGCAGCCTGCTTCTTAATTAACGGCCATTTAAAAGCCTGCAGTGGGTCAATGGGCACGATTTAAGGGGCAAATTAAGATGAATAGAAGTATATTCGAAAGACTTTCAAGCATTTAACATATGTGTAAAGTGGGAGGGAGAACAGTTAGCTGTGATTCCAGCCCAGTGTATGGATTCGGGTCACACAAGGACCCCCATCCCACAGTCGGCCATTGCCTGGGTGAGATACTCCAGCACTCGGGTCTATGTACACATGAGAATGCAACAGAGAGAACACAAACAGGCTGATACGCCAAGCAAACCTTGCATGTTGCATTGGTGTTGCATAATGGCTGCAAGTTGCGTAATATCGCATCAATTATAAAGGGTTTTCACACTGGCATTTAAGCTCTGTTTTTGCTACAATAGGAAGGGCCACTTAATTAGCGTGCCACTGTGCAAGGTGGAGTATCTCAGTTGGGTCACTCTGGACCAGGGCCAGCTCTATCTCCAGCGACTCCTCAACTCGACACGAGCTGCCCGCTGCACGTTCCTCCTCTCTCGCCCCTGGCTGTGGGCATGTGTGTCGCCCGTGGCACTGGAGGGGCCGGGACCAGCATAGTAGGCTGTTGGATGCTCGCTCGCTGCCAGCTTATGCTCCTTCTTAGAGTGCTCAAAGGAGCTATGTCATATGTTTGCTATGTAATCAATTTTATTGATTCAAGTTTTATGTTTTAACAAGGCAAGCACACAACCGCAATGTTAAATGCTAATAAACAAAAACAAAACAAACAAACAAATATAAAATGGGGAAATAGGTGGGGGGCGGGGGGGTTGAAATAAACATGACATAGAGGTTGCATAGGTCTTTAAAGATAGCAGCTGACAGTTACAGATTGTTTGAGATGTAGCTTCATGATATCTGGCACACTCCAAAAGTAAAATATCTAAAAGGTAAGACAGACAGACAGACGACAAGTGAATACAGTATTTGGCCCAACGTTTCAAAATGGCCTGTTTTGGAGGTGGTCAATTCCGCCAATAATAATCTTTTCTTTTGTAAAGTAAGCGTCATCCACTGATAAAAGTAAACCTGGACATAAAGGGATATCAACCATCAGAAATGTTGAAAGTATTGTAGCCACATATTTAAAAAATATCATAATTAGTGGCCATTCCCAATGCATATGCATAATCCCCAATTTTGCCATTAGACAGTTTCATGAAGTATTCTCTGCATGGTGTTAGGTAGGCCCTATGGCCAAACTTAAAGTGTATTAATTGATGAGCCAGACATTTGGATGAGGAGAACATACTGTATATTGTCCCAAATAATTTCCCCAGTCAAGTTTTACATCGTGTGCAGCAAGTTCCCTGCACCAGACTGAAACAGAACCGATTGTAAGCGTAGCAAATAAATCATACAAATAAGACACCAAACCCCTGGTATGATACACTTTCTGTATCAAAGCTATAGAATTTGACATGCTTCACGTTGTCTTGAGTGCAGCCACATGGGACACTTGTATTGATCTGAATTCAGTTTAAAGGAGCTCTGCAGAATTGTGCAGGCTTTGAGGTATCTTGAACGCAGCCATAGGGCACTCTTTCATACTTGTGTTAGATTCACTATAGCGGTCACACATGGACCACTTGCCATTATAAGAGAGCCAGCCTGTAAATTCTAACATTTCAGGAACAGTTGTCAAGGCTGCAATCAAAATGCAATCAAATGTCAGCAATTACCACAAAATAAAAGCTTTAGCCCATATTTGTTTCCTATTTAGGTATTATTTGCATTGGTTTTATGTCTTTAATGTTTCACTGATGTGAAAAACCAAGCCTAAATGTAGTTGTAAATTAAATCCAAAATTATTCTAAATTTCTCTGTTTCTCATCTCTGTCAACCAAATCATTTTATCTCTCAATTCAGTGCAAAGGCCCTTAGCGACAGAAGGGAGAGATGGAGGAGAGATAGAGAGATGGAGAGATGGAGAGAGGCTTCATCTGGAATACTAATATGTGTTTTTGAGCCACTGCTCTCAGTCCAGTCGGTCACCCCCTTGACCTTCCTCTGTGTCCCTCCTTGCCGCAGGTCATGTGCCTTCAGGACTTCTTCGGGGACGATGACGTCTTCCTGGCATGTGGCTCTGAGAGGTTCCGTCATCAGGATGACCTGCTGCTGGACCAGCACGGTAAGGCCGTCGCTGATTTCTGTTTGTTCAGTTCCCCCTTTGTCTTCCACTAGGTATTTCTCAGCTCATCCATTTGTGTCTATATACAATAGTTCTTGCAAATTCAGGTTCTATGTTCCGTAGATAAAGCCAGCCGTCACGTTTGATTAGTCTGTTCTTTTTCCCACATTCAATAACAAAAGAGGGTCCTGGCTGTGTCACGTTGTTTCAGCACGTGAACTCTCTCAAAGATGATCCAGACCGAACATCTGCCCAAAAGACACACACAGCTCTGTCAGAGGACAGCCTGCACATTTAGCCACTTCGCAGTCTGCCTGGTGAGGGTAAATTTGACAATCTTTTGACATCTTGTCACAAGCCCCACCGCCACGTGTGTGGGTGTCGAGACAAAAGCCACTCGGCTGCTAAACAAAGCCATCATGTTTTGTTTACCACCATAAGAGTCTGTCTGTCTGTCTGTCTGGCCGTCGGGCTGGCTAAGTGGCACCTCCTGCCGACTCTCCGCACAGTCGAGTTCACGCTGCGTGTGGCAGGGGCCGCTTTATCGCGAGGCAGGGAAAAAAAGGGAGGAGGGAGACATGCGTCTCCTTCTCCTCTGTTGTCAGAGTGAGGAGCGCTTAACCCCCGCAGGGCTCCTCGCAGGCCCTTTTCAAATGCCAAACGTCGGGCTGTCTCTCACCCTGCGCCGCCTCACTCCTCTGCCTGCCTGCCTGCCTGTCTGTCTCCCTCGGAGGCTGGGCCCTGATGCGCGTGGGCGTCGGCGTGGTTCTGTCTCACTCACAGCCTTGGCAGAGCCAGCAGCCACACCAGACCCACTGGCCCACCGCTGTGGAAACCGAAGAGTCCCTGAATCGGCTCCCAGAAGTTAATGAAACATTAACCCAAATTGCTTCCTGTCGACAGAACTCTGTGTACTTGTCTGAAGTTGCGTCAGCAGGGGGCTGCTTCATCCCCATGGTGTTGATTTGCAAAAAGGGATTGATGTGAATAAAAGTCTCCATCTCCTATCTATACATTAGCTAGGTGTTATCCAATTCAACAGTGGCCTGGCTAGGTGTTATCCAATTCAACAGTGGCCTCACTATCATAGTTGTTGTTATAAACAGTATGGTTGTAAAGAGTTCCATATATTTGATTCAATTTTCTCATTTTTAGCAAACTTCATCATACTGTATGTAGGTCCAGATCAATCATACACTGTTCCACTGAAGTATGGTCTGGTCTCGTGTAGTATGCACTATTCATCATAATATGTAATCAAGCAGTTTCACCCTTTTAGAGATGATGTGAAGAAATGAATATGTATGACTTACATTAAAGTAAGGCAATATGACTAAGTCACTATGGAAAGATGCATCTGTTGAATGCATTACTGTGGATATTTATTGATGGAGGTTGATGTAAGGGTGTTTTAGCTTTATAGTGCTTAGCTCAACTATGCAGAAAGTTTTAACAAAATGATGATGAAAGAGGTTGTACAGTACAGTGTTAGAATGGTAATATTAGAGTACTGAACAAAGAATCGACTCCATATGATAATGGAATACCATCGTGTCAGACTTAAAGAGACGGGTTTGGTCAGATGATCAGAAAGCACTGAGAGAGAGAGAAGCTCATCAGCTCATAAGGCCCTTAATGAAGGGAGTGGAAAGTGTGTGCTGATGTCGGGCCAAATTCAACCAGCATAGCAGCCAGTAATGAAAGCAGTTTTGCCTCGGGGGAATTTTAACTGAGGTAGAGAAGGGTAGCCCATTATGGCAAGTTGCTCCTCACACTTCTGAAGTCAGCACCCAGACAGGACTTTACAGGGCTTTGATTAGCAAAACTTCACTTTTAATTGAGCTTCTTGTTTCAGTGGCAGTAGTCATACTGGTAACTCTTTACTGATGCAGGTATCCATACTATGTCTTAAAAGTCACATATTTTCCCCCTTTTTCCACAGTTGTAAATGTTGTTTCTTGAGATCTTGATAACGTATCTTTGTCGTACTTGGGTCAAGATATCAACAGGAAAAAGGACCACAACATTGATTTCAACCTTGCGTCTGAAGAACCCTGTTCAGAGCGCCTAGTTTGTGTGCTTGTTCCTTTATAACCACAAGCAAATTGCATAATGGCTTTGCTTAGCCATTTTGATAACAGGTCCTGTTATCAGCTTGCAGGATAAAAGCTAACTTCCACACTTCAGTTGTGAGTGGACACCTGGTCCAGATAGGTGAAGTCGAGGTGGTTTTAATCAACACACTTCCCTTCTCAATGTCCTGAAGGGCAGGAAGTTCTGAACAGCTCATTCTGGTCTTACTGAATCATGTTTCCAGGCCGAGGCAGCCCATCAACAAACAACTATGTTTTATTATTTCAGTGTTTTTGCATGGGTAGTTATCTCAGATATCCAAATGACCTGATACATCAAAACGCTGAAAAGGTGAAATTGTCCTAATATGTTACTTTTAAAATGTGTTTATAATTCTTTAAAACATATTAATAATCTAACCCTAACTGGGAATTTGCACTAGATCCTTTTTTGAAGCGTTTTTCAGTTGCTCATCTGACGTCTATCTAATGTTAGCAATTAATTCCATTAGAATCAAGGTATCAATTTATACCGCCAGCGAT
This sequence comes from Sardina pilchardus, assembly GCF_963854185.1. Taxonomy (NCBI): domain Eukaryota; kingdom Metazoa; phylum Chordata; class Actinopteri; order Clupeiformes; family Clupeidae; genus Sardina; species Sardina pilchardus. The sequence continues at coordinate 25,244,555 of NC_084998.1, forward strand.
TCACGCATGTAGTATGGCTGTTAAAAGTAGAGGAAAGCCCATGTTTATGCTTCTCTTCTATTCAAGATTGTTGTGTCATGTTAGAAACGGAGGCTGTTTATTTATGTTTCACAATTGCTTATATCTTGCTTGCAGTGTGGATTCCCAGTAAATCTTAAACAAATCATATTGCCGAGTAACATCTGGATTTACAATGTTAAATCAGTATAGGCTACACAGAGGCGGACATCCCGGGTCCAGAAAGTAAAAGTCCTGCCATATATTACATATATTATATATATTACATATATACAATATATTCTTTCTACCTGTGCAACCATTTAACAGGTGATATCACTAATTATCGGATCTACCTGGCTGCAAGTTAGGATGAGCTGGTTGACTAAATGGTTAGCTCAAATTCTTGGCAAGACTTTTACTTTCTGAGCCCGGGATGTCTGTCTGGAGTATGCATTAGAATTTGTGCTATAGTCCATTAATTATCCCCCGGTTATGGAATGAGTCAATGATGTAGGTATACAAATAAATTCTGTTTCACTGAGTCTTATGATCGAGCATATATTCTACAAGGGCTTATGCCTAGCGACGTGTTAATGTACTTGAATGCCCACAAGGGTACCTTGTATTGCCATGACAAATCATTAGCTATCATCCTCTGTGAAACTGTGGAAAGTGAATGATAGTGTTCATCTTCAGTGGCAAGCTGCTTTCCTGCCGTCAAAGATCACTCTCTTAATCGTCTGTGACATGGCTGTCTTGTGCGGCAGCATCGGTGCTTGAGAGTGCGTTAATCAGAATTCATTTCTGCCGTCGCAGACAGTACGGCAAAAAAACAAGGAGATGGATCGCTTTTAAAGTAGCTCTCCCACATACAGCCCCACTGACCTGAAGAGACACAATAGTCATTATGGATAATGAAACTGAACTCTCGAGCAGAACGCTTTCAGAGGAGTTTACAGTGTACCAAGGGGACACTCAGTCCCCTAAAATGAGTTTATGTAAGACATTAATCAGGCTGAGGAAATACTAAAATGTTCAAGCCCCCTTCTCTGGTTCTCCAAGATACTCCCAGAGTTACCATACTTGTCATAATTACTGGAGATGGGTGTAGCTTTTGACTTGCAAGGGTGTCTATATTACAGCTAATTCATCGAGTTTGTGTATATGTTTTTGCAGTCTCTAGCCATCCAATGTTAAGCGGGTACAGAGATTTTTGTAGCCTTTCAGATAATTACATTCAAATTAATATAGGTGTTTTGTGTATTATTTTGTAAACTGCTCATGTCTCTATATGGCTTAGAGGGGAATGTTAAAGCCTTTATTGAAAGAGGCTTGCTTTCTGGATGTGCTTCATTTGTATGTCCCAAGTACACTGACCTATTTTTTATTTGATTGATCTATTGATTGATGAGTCAAGCAGCACTTTTTTTTGTCTTCTTTTCATTTCTCGTTTAGTAGAAAAACCACACCGCAACTCTTTTGAACTCTGGACAGACAGTCAAGGTGCCAAAAAAGAAGGTGAAAGTACTGTCCTTGATTGTAATCCTCCACGTCCCTGATTGTAATCCCTCCTTGAATTCGTCAAGATTCTTCTCATGTTTATCTAGCTGTCCATGTGCATGCTGAAGAGAAGAAAAAAAAGACCTGCACAGTCTCAATCTCTGTAAACAGCAAAGTGGCATGGATCGAGCCATACACTATTCCGGCCAGTCGGTATAGACCCTTTCAATCTGTTCCTAGGGTTTCCCATGTAGCTGGGGGCTAAAGTTCGGCTGCACCCAGGCTACAAACTCAATGCAAATACTATAAATTGAAAATGAATTTTACTTTGGCATAATGCTCTACAAACTGTTAATGTTAAATCTTGTTTATTACATTTCCTTTATACCCAAGTTATCATTGGCCCAATGTTGTTTCATGCCACCAGCAGTTACCTTAGGAACACATGTTTGTGTATGCAGTTGAAAGGGTCTATATAATGCATCAGGAGCATCAGAATGGAGGGGTTGTAGTTTGATTGGTTTGTTGTTGATATCAATACATATCAACAGCCTTTTCACCAGACTTGGAGACCCCACTCGTTTTTGCATATGGACGTGATGTCCAAGTGAAAACTGTCCACTGACTCTGAGTGGCCTGTTGTGTCGTCCACAGAGACCAGGGTGGTGAAGTCCAGGAGTGTTGGCCTGTCCCACCGCAGCCAGTCCACCTCTGGCTCAGGTAAGATAGCCGTGACTGCATGGTTATCCACCTGTGACATTCTCTGCCCATCACTCCCTTTCAAAAGTAAGCTGTCTCTATGTGTGCGTGCGTGCATGCGTTCGTGTGTGTGTGTGAGTGTGTGTGTGTGTGTGTGAGACATGCAGTTGATTCCTCTGATTGATCCACTCAGAGTTCAAATGGCTGTGATTGATTTGTGTCCATTACTGGCCGTGAAAACCCTGCTTCAGGTCTGCAGTCCTCTCCGTTGGGTGTGAGACACACAGGAGTAATAGAGTCAGTGCCTGTTCTCTTTGATGTTGGGTGGTGAACTCCGTCATTAGCATAACGGGGAAGCAGCGGGGATGGAGCATAATGGATCTGTGCTGATGATGTTGACACAAGTCAGCCGGTCTGTGAAAAATGTTCATTATGCTCATACTGAGGTAATACGTTGAAATAGCACGAGATGACAACGTGTTGAAAATGGCGGAATGATGTATGTATGTGTGAGTGTGAAAGAGAGAGAGAGAGAGAGAGAGAGAGAGAGAGAGAGAGCAGTCAGGATAGGCTATGAAGGTGAAGAAAATCAGTCCTGTGCATCCAGACCAACTGATGTGTATAACATGCTTGAGAGTATAAAATTATTCATCCTGACCTTGAACTGGCATATCTAATTGTATATCTGCCGTTCATCCATGGTGTTGAAATACTACAGCCATCAAAAGGGAACAGTTACACAACTGATTCTGTGCTATATTCTGCCACGACCAAACATTTTTTAATTTTATCGCATTTTATCGAATTGAATTGTTTTATTGCACCTTTAAATTGGCCTTTTGTGCCTTACCTTTGTGGTTTAATAACAAGCAACATTGGACCAGCATTCATAAAGAATGACCCTAGAGAGATACTGGATAAATTGTAGCTGTGCATTCTTTATACAGTATTTTCCTATTTTTCAAAAGATTATCTCTGTCACACCCAAAGTAAACAGTGCAAGGAAAGGTCTGAGAGACTGACAGCATGTTGTCAGTGTGCTGATCTTATTATGGACGATGGAACTGCTGTTTGGGTGGGGAGGCAAGTTCTTCTTGGTTGCTATGGAGATTCAGTCCAGGGAAGGCATGCCTTGGAGACAATACCGATGCCCATATATGGCTCCCAGTTCCTGTTTGGCAGCATTGCAACAGTCTTGGTCTCGGTTTGTTCTCTTTAGTGTGTCTTCAGACTCCTTTTGTGGCGACAGACTCCTCCAACAATATCGAACCGTGTGTGTGCATACCTCTCTGTGTGCACCCACCTCCTCCCTCCATCCAGACAGATCACAAATCTCCCACACCTGCTCTCTCACTCTGTGCACACCTAATGTTTTTGGAACAACCCCTCTGGGCGATGCGATAGAGCAAATGGCAGCGTTCATTCATAACTGAATGAGCAGCAGTCCCCCTGAACAGTATGCTTAGTGCTATCTGTTGTTGCTCCACATTTTCAATGGAGTATATGCTTTGGGGTAAGTATGCATCCTCAAGAGTGCACTTGTCATCGTAAGGATCTAGTGCAAGGTTGACGGTACCCTTGTGTCCTTGAACTCAAGCTTGGAGTGACATTGCACGCGAGGGGCTGCTGCAGGGTTTGTCATAAATATCAGGTTATTTTGTTGACCTTAAAACAACACTGTTGTGTAAGATTCCTTGCATATGTAACATAACAGGACTCATCACTGCAGACATTTCCAGCAGCCTCAAGGGCTACTCACACCGAGAACGATAACTATTACAGTAGCGGCAAAAAAAGTATTGCTCTAGCTAAAATTCATGACGGCTTCCACACTTAAACTAGAATGATTGCAATGCTAATATCATTATAGTTACAGTGATCTTTATACAGTAGTTATCGTTCCTGGTGTCCTTTATGGTTCCAGTAGATCTGAAAAACTCTTGGCCATGGCAATCAAGCCATGATTTTTTTTGTCCAGGCCAACTAGATGAATTTGTCACCTGAATTAGCGCATGATTTAGCTTCTCTCTTGCACTGCTGGTCACAGTGTGTGCTTGACTGGTGGCAAATTAACTCAGGTAGGTGGTAATGTGCTTGTGAACATCCTCCGCTCTCTCTCACACACACACACACACACACAAGCACAGTTGCAGACTCCCACTTACCTCCTTCCTCCCTCCTTGCATCTCTCTCTCTCTCTCTGTGTCTCTTCCTCCCTTCACATATACGGCCCACTGCTACAGGAGAGAGAGAGAGAGAGAGAGAGAGACAGAGAGAGAGAGAGAGAGAGAGAGAGTGAGTATGCCCAGTCAGTGGGCATAAATGGGTTAATTAGTATGCACCTCGTAGGTAAAAACAGTCCCTGCAGATGGAAATCAGTCCCTGCATAGACAGTGTTCGTCAGAATGGCTGTCCAGAGCAAAGACTGCGTGTCATTGCCAGAGGCTAGCTATGTCCAGAGCGGAGGTGTTGCGCCCCTTGTCTACGCTGACCAGTGTGTGAGGAGGCTGGACTGTAGGACGCTAAGGCAGTAGCCGCCTGCAGGTGGATTGATTTGGTCATAGTTCTAGACTTTTACAGGAAAGTTCTATTCCATTAAATTGGACTTGCTGCGTTCTCAGTAACCTCGGTAACCTCTGTAAATGTGTGTTAGTGGAAGGTGGAAAGTGTCTTATGCTTCCTGTCATCGGTTTAAACTATGGTGTGCTTGGCTCAGGGGGATTTGGTCAGACAGACGTGTCAGTTGCTTTGTTTCTCAAGTTGCTTAGCAGCGGATATAGTGTGATGCTCTCTTACAAATCCCCCTGATGACGGATGGCACAAACCTTTAATGCCTTGCATAGTGTTCATACAAAATCAAACAGTTATTACTGCTGACAATAAGCCATTTGTTCATGGTCCAATAGATATACAGTATGTCCGTCTTGACAGTGCATACCACACTGAAAGGTGCTTGTCTGTAGCTATTTTGAAAAGTGTCAATATGTTGTTACGTAAGATGTCTGTGGGACTGTGTGGCATATTAGCAGCGTTTGTCACTGCAAGTACTGTTATCTGACAGTGATGGGTGGCCTTAAGGTTACATCCAAGTCTTGTGTGATGGATTTTTCCACCAGGTCTTCCTTCACCTCTTTGACCTAGAAAACATAAAAAACAAGTATTAGTGCCTGTCGGAAGTGCCGTTATGAAACAGCATTACGACTCTCTATTTCCTGTCTCTTGTGTAGCAGACACCAGGGTCTGCATCAGATAGAAGTGTCAGTTGCCTTGGTTCTCAGGTTTCTGGCTGAACAGCGCAGCAGAAAAATGCTCCCTTGCACATCTTCCTGCTTGCAATGGCAAAAATATGGAACTGTGTTTGACATGCTGAGATTCACCCACTCAACTTGCTCGGTTGTAGAAGTAGCATTAGTGATGTTAGTTTCATGGTGATTGTCATGCCATGCACACTGCTATCAATGAAATCTCAGTGTCTCATATTAATAGTGACTAAAGGACAAATCTTTACATAATACATACTGTATGATACTATACATCTACCGTACATGACACTGAGTGTCAATCTACAGTATATTTGAGGCACTGTCAGTGTCAATGTCAGTCTGAGCTCATGACAATGTGTCGCTAGAAGATTTAGATATCCACATTTTATAAGATGCCCTATTCCCAAAGTTTCCAAACAGGAGACGGATCTTTGTAGTTGGACTTCAAATGGCACTTCATCACCCACCCCCTGCACACCGCACCCTATTATTCATTGATTGGCAAGTAGAGGTGTGTGTGTGTGTGTGTGTGTGTGTGCACGCACTCTTCCAGCCTGTGATGCCAGTGGAATCAGACCTGCCACATAGTCTGGCAGCTCCATGCTGCTGTACAGGTATACGGTTGAGGTTTTGACCTCAAAAGGAGTATGTATCTCGAGTGCTACCACTGTGCTATGATTGTCATAAGTGATAGCTTTTTTTATATTGAGATTCCACTTACAGTACTGTCTGAAGTGAACACACATATTTATTGACATCGCTAGTGGAAAGGGATTGTTATTGACCTTGCCTGTGTGTGAACAAGGACAGTAGAAAGCCCAAGGACCGCTCGCTCCTGTGTTTGCCCTGAGAGCTGGTCTAGTGCGCTGTCTGACTGCGACCGCGCTATTTCAGAACGCTGTTTATGTAATGGCACTCTCAGCGCGGTTTAGACCAGTCGGGCTAACTTTAGCCGATTGATTTCCATCATGGGTTTGATCTGTTACATTTATTGGGTGCAGCACGGCTCCCACACAAGCCCACATATGAGTGGTGACTGGTAATGCACCACGCATCTCCTCCTCTCAATGACTGATGACTGCCAAACCGGCCTGTATTTTTTATTTGTTTGGAACACTCATAGCTGTTTTTGGTTAGTAATAACAATCCCTTTTGTGCTTCAAAACAATAAACAATAACAATAACATCTGAAAACCTCTGCTTTGATTTAAAAAGGTGATGTTGTAATAACACTCCAACAGCCCATGGTGATGTAATTGCATGCATTTCAAAACCTTTTCTGGGGGAATGGGGCTATTTGGCCTATGGAAGTGTGCTGGCCAGTATTGGCAGACCCGCTGGCCAGACTGAAGATAAGCGCAGAATAAGAATAGCCTGGAAGTCTAATTACCAGGAACTGGAATGAACTCTCCTGCTGACCCAGACTAATGCATTGGGGAGACGGGGAGTCTAATGAGCGGCCGTGCTCACCTGCAGTCCAACCTGCGCTGCCATTACACATGAGTCACCACTCCAGGCTCCCTTCTTCTCCTCTTTTCTCTTCTCGCTCCTCTCCTCTTCCGTCCTCTTCTCTCCTCCTCCTGCCTCTTTTTCTTTCCTCAGCCCTCCTCTTCTCCTCTTTTTTCTCTCCCCTTCTCTCTTTGCTCCTCTCTTCTCTTCACCTTTCTCTCTCTCTGCTGACTCCATCAGCAGCACTACAGACTCCCAGGTGTGCTGGATGTCAGGAGGTCTTTGGACGTCACGTCAGTGTAAATAGGGTTCACCAGCAAGTTGTTTTTGTCTTAACACGATCGTGAACAGGACTCAACGTTAACTTTTAAAAGTGGTTGCAAGCTTTGCCAGTTTGGCAAACAGGCATGAGGTTTTGGGTGCCAAAGCCAACCAAATCTGGTTGCCATTCGAAACAATTTGGTAACCAAGGGCAACCGGGTCGAGCCCTGCTCTTGAAGAATCTTGCCTCTTTTAAAAAGCTCCATATGAAAAGTGTACTTATTATTATAATATTTTCTGCCTGCAAGAAAAGATATGGGCAAACGTCTGTGATACGCATACCTCTAAATGGAGATGTGCTGTATTGTGATGTGTTGTATTTGCAGATTATGCATATGGGACTGGAAGCTGCTGCTGGAGCCACTGACTCTAAGCCTTAAAGGGATTACAATTCCCCCATAAGGAGTTTCATTACAACTTGCGGTCGCAGCTGGAGGGAAAAATTCTCAGAATAAAAAAATGGCTGTCTGCCTTAAATAACTTTGTTTAAATCAGCTGGTCTTAGTCCTAGGGTTCATTTCCATTTCAATCTTGTCAATTTCTCTCTCTCTCTCTCTCTCTCTCTCTCTCTCTCTCTCTCTCCCTCCTAGCAAGCACTCTCCTAGCCTGCTAATCCCTGTGAACCACACCACACAGACACTCTTTAAATAGAAATTTCATTAAATATGAGCTCCTCCATGACACCGACACTTCCAATCAAGAGCCTCGCAGCGAGCGCTGAGTGCTGTTTTATAAGCTGCCGTCTTGTTGTCCGACAGGGCTCTCCACTGCCGTCTCTAGAGAGACTCTAGGGCTACATAAGGACTCACTGGGCCTCTGCAGAGCGCTGGGTCACAGCGGTCTGCTGTGTGTGGACAGAGGTCATTGTGTATCGGGTACTGGGCGCTCTCTCCTGACACTCTGCGTTGGCGCCCCCAAAAGGTTGGTGGTGGGGGGGGGGGGAACGTGGGTCTCGGGGTGGAGGAGCAGCGTGCTCCTGGTGTGCGGCGAGCGAGACATTTTTACTCACACAAGTGGTCGCCACTCACACGCCCACACACACTGCCCCTCCACACTCACTCCAAACTGGACACTTTCCTGCAGCTGAGCCTGTTACACAACAGAGAACAGCATGCTGCTGCTGCGGATGCCACAGGGACTGAAGATACATGCAATGTGTGTGTGTGTGTGTGAGTAAGAGTACATAGGAGTGGATGAATTGCACATCATTTTCCTGTGTGTGTGTATATGTTAATATTGTCTATTATATATTTTCTGAGCTGGCTTGCGTGTGTGTGTGTGCGCGTGTGTGTGTGTGTGTGTGTGTGTGTGTGTGTGTGTGTGTGTGTGTGTGTGTGTGTGTGTGTGTGTGTGCATATGCATACATACATACTCTACATACAGTATGTGCCTCTGTGTCAGTATGTCTGTGTGTGGGTCAGCATGGTCACCATGCAGCCGTATCCAGCGTGGGCTGTTTTCCATTACTGCCTGCTCTTCCAGCGCCTCTCTCTCTCTCTCTCTCTCTCTCTCTCTCTCTCTCTCTCTCTCTCTCTCTCTCTCCGCTGCTCTCTCCCCGCTATATCAACCCTGTGCTCTGGGGAGCCCACTGACACGGTTAGTGCTGTTTAATTACATGCCAGTGATCCAGGGGAACGGCTGTGCTTCAGAGCTATCAATACTGCCCAGAGGGACACAGATGGAGGTGGTGGGGGGGAGGGCAAGGGTGCAGCGTCCGGCTCTGCCCATTAGCGGGCATCAGGATTCGGGTGAGGGGCTGCGGGAGCTCGACCGAAGAAAAAAAAGTCCGAGATTGGCCCGGCGCTCCCCTGGGAGATGAAAGATGGGAGATGAACGTTATATCATCATCACAGGGGCCACCGAGTGCTGCTTCTGTGTGTCTGTTCACCAGTGGAGCACCAGAAGCACCTGCAGTCAGGAACACCAGGGACAACACCTGCAATCATTGGAGCGAATGAGGCAACCTGGGGGGGGGGGGGGGGGAAGAGCTTAACTAATAGATGCACTGTCATTTAACATCAACACTTAGCAGATGTTTTATACTAAATTATTTTGCCACTGTATGCTTAATGTCGGTATATGACCCCCATGGATTGTTGAATCTATGACCTTGGTTATGTTAATGCCTTGAGTTTTGAGCAAACATTAAAGACCTCAGAAATGCAGAACTTGTACTTTGAAGATATTTACAGTATTTTCTCTTTTTTTTTTATAAAATAGGAAAGCCCATAAGCACAGCTTCAAAAAGGCATGACTTCAAAAGGATGGCGTGTCAGTTTTAGTCTGTCTAGAGCCAGTTCCCATGCTGTTGGCTCTAATTTGACAGCGCTAACGCAACCAGTGATGCCAAATGTCTTTCTTCTAGACTGCTGACTTCTTGCTGAGTCCATTCGCTTCTTGTTCTTTTTTCCACCGACAGTAACACACGTTAAATGACCATGTGCTAGCTCCTAAGGAGTCTGGTGCAAGAGATTACTTACCGAACTGAGAACTTTATACGGATGTGGTTGAAGTATGTATGTGAAAGCTAACATTTCTTGCCACAGTAACAGTATCACAATTCCTGTATATTTACATCCATATTGTCCATCACATCTGAACATGCACAGTAAGTTCAGGGCTATGAACTAGACCAATGAAGATTTCGTTGGCCACCATCATGTACTGTAATTACATGATAAAGCAAGGAAGCACCATCAGATACAGCATGTACTGTAAGAGTAACCTTGATGACGGGTTTGATGTTGCTACTAAGTATAGCAGATGTTTGAGACTTCTTGAAGTGGCTGGAACCCACGCAATGTTCAGATAGGGTGTGTGTGTGTGTGTAGCGGTGCCCCTTAAAAAGGCCCAAGGTGTAAAGGATGGGGGTGTGTATTAGTGTGTTACAGACTCAGAATCCTGAAAAGGACTAGAGTGGCCCTCTTCACGCCCTATGAATGCATCACTCTGACTAAATATACCAAGGCACTACAGATGGTGCGAAATAGCGTTATTCATCACTGTCTCTATCTCTCTCAGTCTCTCTCTCTCTTTCTCACATACACACACACACACACACACACACACACACACTCTTGCTTTCTCTCTGTCATACTGTGTTTCTCACACATACATGATTCTCACATGACACACAATAACTTCTGATCCATATTTAACGACATGACAGACTTGATTTGGCCCCAAGTGGAATGTTAAAGGCGTGGCTGTCTTGATGCCTTTTACGTCAGTGTCATCACCACCTGATGCCATGCTCTGTCCTGCGCCACCCCGTTTTTCCGGTCATGACACCGACACCATCCCACCTCTGGCTCAGTGGCCTCTTCTGCATCACATCAGCATCCACCATCTCACCACTGATGATGGTCTATGGTGTTGAATGTATGATTCACCAGACTCATTGTAGGCTACATTTCTTTTTCTTGACTGGTTAACTTGGCTTTTCTAAACAATGCACTGTGATCATTGCTTCATTTTTATTAGTCCACTTTGTTTGGCTATCACTGTTTGGATATATTCAGAAACCTAGTGAACCCTCTAAGAACATTTATTCACACGAATGGGAACAGGCTATGAAATCGTATGGACTGGGAGCTCCTCTGCTTCGTAATGGCTGTAGCCTATGTAGGGGTGGATACATACAGCAGATGCTAAAGCTGTTGTAAGCATTTCTTGGTCAGCATTAATTTAATACTGAGGAAATGCGGATCAGACGTTTAATGAAACTCTCCTTTCGTTTTTGTATATTCCTCTCTCTGTTGTGACCAGGATCTGTGTTTACTTGAATCCACTCTAGTACGCACAGCCAGAAATTTTGGCTGCGCCTCACTCATATAAAACGCTTTGTTTCATATGCCTCCCATGGAAAAAACTGTTCTCGACTCTGTTGTCGGCAGCTGCGCCTCCCACTACTGTAGCGCACAGGCTCGGGCGGACGTCAGCGGCTACGCAAGAAGCCTGCCTGCCTATGACAGCGTGTAGTACTTACTGCCTGCTCGCTCCGCACTCTCATTCATTACGAGCTCTATCGCATCCAGTGCTTCCGCGAGTACCGTCACTGTCACTGGGTGTCTTGGACTAGGCACTGTGTCTTCGCCATGCTGCAATACGAAGGTAGGACATATAGCTGAAATATATCAATCACATTGGCTATTATTGGCTATTTGATGTAAGCGGGCGAGAATAATGCTGTTGAGGAAAAAAGCGCTCTATTTGGTAATTCAGTTTACCGGTGCCGGTCTTGTGAGTCACCGTGAAGTTCAGCAGTGTGGAGCTACAGTATATCTGTATTTTTTGACAACTAATGTAATAGCAGCGGAAAAATCGAGGAAAATAGCTTTAACCATAATGATAGTGACAGTATTATTAGCCTATGTAAGACTAGTAGCCTACACTGAATTCTCACGCTGTAAATTCATTAGCGTTGATACTGATGATGATGGCTGTTGATGGTGATTTCTTCTATAGACCTTTGGGGTTCTCGTGCTTGTGTTTAGGGGGTGATAAAATAATTTTACATCCCAGCTTTGCAATTCAAACTCTGTATATGTGTGTGTGTGTGTGTGTGTGTGTGTGTGTGTGTGAGAGAGAGAGAGATAGAGAGAGAGAGAGAGAGAGAGAGAGAGAGAGAGAGAGAGTGTGTGTGTTTGTGTGTGTGTGTGTGTGTGTGTGTGTCAGCATATGTATATAAGCATGTGTGTAAACTGTGCACTGGCGGTTGATGGAGAATTCATTTGGAATCATTTCCCCTCACCTGCAGACCTGGCACTGTCACAGCTCTATAAAAGGCTATTGGTATCAGAGCTGGAAATGAGCAGTGTTGGTCTTTCAGACTGGGTGTGAAGGATCAGCTGCACGATCAAAGTGTGGGGATTTGGACTCATGTGCTGTCGTTTACTGTGGAAATACCATCCGCGTCCCATTTATGGCTACTCTAGCTTATGTGAGAGATGGAAAAGGCAGCACTGTGGGCTATTCTTTCTGTCCTCCTCCTCCTTCCCATCCTCCTCCTCCTCCACATCCTCTTCATCCCTCTCCTCCTCAGTTTCAATGAATTCCTGTGAGTGTGAGGGAGGCTGGTGCAGGCTGTAATCTCTCCCATTCAGTGTGTGTGCGTTTTGATACCGATGCCAGCGCGTCTCTTCTCTCTCTCTCCTCTCCTCAGTGAATGGGACCTCAGCAAGTCCGGTGTCGACGACGCCTCACTCCATGAAGTCACCCAGCCCCTCACCCATCAGCCAAGCCAACATGAGGAAACGCAAGGTAAGATCACCTGGGATCATCTTTCTCTCTCTCTTCTCTCTTCTCTCTCTCTCTCTATCACTCTCTCTTTCTCTCTCTCCTTCTCTCTCTCACTCCTTCGTCCCCCTTCCTCACTCTCACTTTCTCCCCCTCTTCTCTTTTTCTCACACTCTGTCTTCACACATTCCTAGATTCACACACCCCAACCCATGTGAGTGTTGTCCTGCTCTGTTCGTCCCCAGTGCCTATAGACGCTAGCATCTTACCCCCCGAAGACACGCTCTCATGGCCCTTCTACTGTTCTTTATAACACCCAACCCCCTCCCCCCTTCTGTCTTCTCAGGACAAGGACACGGTCACAACCGAATGCACAGCTTGAACTCCCTCGAGTTCCTGATAGCGGAATTAGCGTGTTGGAAGACCAATTGAGTAATCCCCCCGAAAAAACCTTAGAGTCTTGTGAATGGGGTGGCTGACCACTGACTGGGCCGAGGCAGCTGCATTGGATTCGTCCCGCGAGGCGCTCTCTCTCTCTCTTTTTCCGTTCTCATGCCACCATTTGTGGCTTGGAGAGCCCAAAACGCCAGTGATTGACATAGGAGAGTGCCCCCGCTGCCTTCTTGCTAGATTTGTTGTTCTGTACAAGCAGAGTGTAACGTGCTTTTCTTGCTAGAGACGTGCTAGTGATTGAACCATCTGTGTGAATTAAAGCTGCCACAAAGCAAAAGACAAAGGAATGAGCATGCAACTCGACAGGGATGATGGGATTTCTCGGCCGTTCTCTTTCCGTCCGAGAGCCTGTGTGTGTGAGAGTGGGTTTAAGCATGCAGGCCTGTGGTCGTGTGTGTGTGTGTGTCTGTGTGTGTGTGTGTGAGACTACATCAAAGCAATCCCCTAATCCCGCTTTGAGACTTATGACGGGGAGAGGTTTAATTCTGGAAGCGTTGAATGTTAAACTAGAAAAAGTCCAGGCCCCCCAATCTCGCGTGTCATCGGTGGCTGTGCATAATTTTGTTCTAGCTCCAAGCTAACGCTGACGTTTTCTTTTCTTTTTTTTTTTTGGTGCCCTTCCTTCCGCTTTGTTTGTCCGCCATGACCTCGTCCTCTAGGCTCAAGGCCTCCAGCTCCGCATCCAGTAGATTTAACACTTGGCACTCTAGCCATGGCCAGTGGATTTAATGGTTGGCAGTGGTCAAGTGGCCAGAGCCTGTGAGGAGAAAAGACATAAACGCGTGGCATTTGATTCGCTGCTTAGCTGCTTCTGTGGAGTGTGCCATTACTGACCCTGGTGTGGATTAATTGGAGGATGCCCTCCTCAGGCAGCACAGAGGATTAGAGACTGACCTGGAATCAGTCATATTATTCCAGGCAGGCCAGACAGGAAGTGTTGTCCTTTCTGGCCTGTCGTTTACCAGATACACATATTATTCGCCCCCAACCCCCAAATGAGATCTTCATCAGTATTCAGTGTTCAGGACTCCTTTCTTTCGGGAAATTATCTCCGCATCGAAAAGACGCGCCCTGGGAACACAGGAAGCAAGGCATTTGTACTTCAGAAGGCGTTTTGTTATTTTTAGAAACTGCTAAATAATGTAAAACACGTTATTCTATGTTTATACCGCTGTGTAACTCCTGTTCGTGTCCTCAATCGTGCCAGGGTGCGGTTGTGGATGGGCTTGGTTCGTTAACATTGTCCCTGAGAGAACCTCATTCTCTGCCGAATGAAATAATTTTCTGACATTTTTATCACCAATATGGGTGGTGTAGGGAAGTAGAATCGACATCCTTGTGATTGAGATGAGTCTATCAACTTCTACTGAGCGTTAGGAGGAACTAGCATAGACTATGTTTTCCTTATCATAGAGAGACAAAAACATTTCCATTGACGAATTGGAGAAGAATTTTAAAAACCTCTTCTCACAGCCCCATTGAGGACGTCCCTCAAACAGCTCACCAATCATGCACAAGTATGACATTCAGTGGTGTTTGAAAGGGTCCTGCTGGCAAATCCCATCCTGATTTTCATTGTGATGAAAGAACAGTACTCTGTTCTCTCTCTTTCTCTCTTTCTTTCTCTCTCTCTCTCTCTCTCTCTCTCTCAATGTTCTCATCTGTCTGATCCCTCCGTGAGGCAGAATTTGGGACAGCCATATCAGTCCAAGGCAGAGGCATCATAGTAGCTTTTCAACCATCTGCCACATAAGTGGGTCGCACTTTGAAGACAGAGAGGAGGATAGTGGGGGGCGGGGGGGGGAGAGATGGTGGATGGGAGGAGAAAACCCTACTTCACAATCTGTGAATGGGGGGAAGGGGGACGATCTCGCACATGAGTGAGATGTATTCTCCATATGCTCACTGAGGAGCTCCGCTTCCGTGCAGCGCTCAGGTCTGGCGGTGAACGCTTCTCCCGGCATCCGCATCACCAACTAATCCCACAATGCACAGAAAGGCAATGGCAGCTGGCAAGGACACCTGAGGTCAGGAGTAGAATGAGCTTAGTGGCGTCGCCGGTTTAGGGGCTCCTGATGGCTTCAGTGTACTGTATGTGACGCATTTTGCTCCTGCCTAATAATAATGGTGTGGAACTCTCGATATGTCGGTATAGAGAGCTAGCGAGTGTACTGTACGCGGGGGTCTGGCCTCCTGCTGCGTACGTTTCCGTGTCCTCTAGGCAGATCTGGTGCAGGCTCTATGTGGCATACCATGCAGAGCTGCTGAGACCAAATGTATGTCCTCATTCAGAATTCAGTGCATCAAAGTCTGCCCATTTTCCACCACTCATTGCCTAGCTGTTAGGCTCTAACGTCTTTTTTTTTTAGAGTAGTTTTACAGCCATTAAATGAGCAATAGACTTTGGAAACTAGAGATTTGTGGGTGAAGTCCCTAAAGTAAGGTAGTCTTGGCACTGAAAACTGGGACAAATGCCCATCACCCCCCCCCCCCCCACACCCTTCCGCATAACTCAGTATTATAGATATTTTCAGGCACCTCCTTCACATAGAAAGCATATTCATTTCATCATCAACACATTAAATCCATTGTTATTGACCGTATTCTGTGATTGAAGTGAATTTGTTTTCTTCTCATTGTTTCGCCAATATTTTAATGATTTAACATGACCATATCTGGTTCATTATTCATGGGTCATTATCCTCATCCTGAAGCTCCATCATGGATCCAGGCATGCAGAGAAAGGCTTCCATACATGCTCTAGTGTGACCCAGTTAAAGACATTAGCGAGACAAGAGGAGAATCTTTAGCATTCTCCTCACTGTATAGTTGCTGGCCACGTAGCCTGAGGCGCTTTCTCTTACACACACACACACACACACACACACACACACACACACACACACACACACACGCACGCACGCACGCACGCACGCACACACACACACACACACACACACACACACACACACACACACACACACACACACACACACACACACACACACACACACACACACACACACACACACACACACACACACACACACACACACACACACACTCTCCCTTCCCCCTTTTATTCGTTGGCAAACAGAAAGAGGGTCAACCACAATTAAAACCATGTCAGTGACCACGGATAAAAATTATTCTATAATGTTTTTTTTCTTTTTTTTTCCTTCTTCAAATTTCATTTCTTCACATTTTCACTTCAGGCGTCACTTCATTTTAAAGGCCACCTCCACACACTTCACACGCCATGTGGGTGTCAGTGGGGATGGCTTCTCACCTCTCCCCTGTCTCCTCTCATGTGTCTCGTGCGTTGACCACTACTAGCTGGCCTCGGGCTGCTCACGCCTGATGAGTTGCATGCTCTTTCGCTTCATCAGTGTCTGTTTGGTTGCATACGGTGCTGTGGATTTCAGTTGAGTGCAATTGATTTATACATTTGTTTCCTGCTCTATATTGTTTGTGCGTTTGTTTGTTTGTTTGTTTGTTTATTTGGGGGTTGTTTTGTAAAGGTTTGTGTGGTGGAAGGTGATGGTGTTTTTAATGCCTGTGGTGTATTTGTGAACTTCCTCTTTCATGGTGCAAATTGTGTTTCTTGCATGCATCTCACATTCATCCAAATAACGTCTACTGTCATCAACAGCATCACCCTGCTGCCAACAGCTTCATTAGTATCAGTACTGCTCATGTTTGGCCATTTCTGGTTGCTAGTGCAACCTTCCATTCACCATTCATTGGCCTGGTTTCCCAAATTCGTTGAGAAGCTCTTAAGTGCTAAGAACTTCTTTGGAGCGCTGTAAGAACGTTTTAAGAACGTTTCTAAGAAGTTCTTAGCACTTAAAGGGATAGTTCGGATTTTAAGACACGAAGTTGTATGGGTTCCCTGTCAGCAACGTACACTGTAGTGCATCAGCACTGACTTACCCCCGACAGCGTCCTGTGAGCCGAGATCCAGCCGGTTTTTGATGCCGGACTATTTTCTTCAGCAAGTTTCTGGGGTCACGAAAGTAAAGTGTTTTTCTTCTCAAAACCATATGCGTTCAACAGAGTGATATATTTGCACCACAAAAACGTTGTCCAGCTGTCAGTAGCGCGCAGTGATAGGAATCGCGAAAAATAAGTAAGTGATAACGAGGTTTGAATTTTTCCTGGACAACGTTTTTGTGGTGCAAATATATCACTCTGTTGAACGCATATGGTTTTGAGAAGAAAAACACTTTACTTTCGTGACCCCAGAAACTTGCCGGACTACTTTCTTCAGCATCAAAAACGATCTAAAACCGGCTGGATCTCTGCTCACAGGACGCTGTCGGGGGTAAGTCAGTGCTGATGCACTACGTTGCTGACAGGGAACCCATACAACTTCGTGTCTTAAAATCCGAACTATCCCTTTAAGAGCTTCTTAACGAATCTGGGAAACCCGGCCATTAGTCATTAACTGTAATTTCCCAACTATTAGCTGTGGCAAAATTTCTTCAACTATGAGGTTAATACACGGGGGCAGTTAATATGGCATTACAGTAATATTGTATTTTTGAACTTAAATAAAACACTGTCCTGCTGTTTATAATCAATGTGGCTAATACACAGGGAATTGCTGTAAACTCTCAAAAACACACAATGTACAAATCATTTTCTCATCTTCTAAAATGTCATTCAACATCTCATTTATTCACCCAGGCAACAGTGTGCTGGTCTCCTTCATTGTCAGTCTCAGGTGTGGTTGTCTTGAGGTTACCTTCTGTTACATATTCCCCATCTCATTTCTGAATGTTCTGTAGATTTCTATGTCCTTTTTTTCTTTCATTCATGTTGTGATGTTTGTCTCTCCTCATTAATTTTTTTTTGCTGAGCAATAGGTACATTTTGTTTTCTAAATCTCAGTAGCATCTAAATAGGATTCAAAATCTGTTATTTCATTTCCATTGTTTTTCCTATTGTTTTCATGTCATTTAGTTATTCTCTCATTTCATTCAAGCTTCGTCCTGTGAATATATCATGTGTTTGTGTGCTTGTTGTGGACAGCATTATTGTGTACATGTTGTGTTTCATATGAATCTGGAACCTTTCCTGAGTTATTAAACAAGAACCAAGTCAAAAGTCCAGCTTGATGTCTTTAGTAGTTAGACAAATCTCAGCTATTTCCCCCTTATTTAGGTCAGTGCTGTGAGGAAAGAAAGCTTCTTGCACAGTCTTTTGGGGAGTTTTTTAATCATGTTAGCATTGCCAGTAGCATGCGATACATGTGCCTCATACAAGACTATAGCCTTCAGTTGGCAGATACTTCAGGATGGGATGAGATTTAAACCCGCTGTAGAGAAAAAAAAAGGTTGGAATCGCTGTCACGTTCACAGGGGCCAGTGGTGCGGGTTTCCAGGCAGATAAAACAGAACTGCCAAGGCAGAGGAGATATTCACTTCCATGTGGCGCTCCGGTTGCTTCAACGATTTTTTTTTTTTTTTTAAACGTCTGTCCCCACGTGTCTCATCAGGACACAGGGATTTTGTTCCGTCTTCACCAATCAGTGAGGCCCAGGCCAGCGAGGGCCACCACCTCGGCCCTAATCCAGAGAGGATGAGAGTGTCACCCCGTCTCCCGCAAACTCTCTCTGCTCTCTGACGGAGGGGTTTGCAGTGAGAGGTAGAGCTCTGTACAGGGAACAGGAGGTGCCATTGGATGTGGGGTTGGGGGGGATGGGGGGGTGGGGATTGACTCTGAAGAATATTTTCACTCAAGCAGCGCTAGCAGCGAGTTGGATGGAGATACAACTGAGTTGTATGGAAAACATGCATGCATAGTGCATAGCACTCTTGTTTTAAATATGAACAATCAGCAGAAAGACATGCGAGGCGTACAGTACTGCATCTATATGCATGGTACAGTATAGCGTATGGAGGCCACAGTATACTGCAGGAGCATGTGGGGAGAGTGGACGTATCTGTGGTAGTGAGCGTGCCGTGCGCAGGATTATAAAAGCAGCACTAAGCACAGCTCCGATGACTAGCCAGAGATTAGTGTTTGTTCATCTCAATCACGGATCAGACGCTACCTCTTATCACTAACCTACTGCAACCCTCAAAGCTCAAACACTGCCTAGTACAACTGTCTAAAATCAAAAACATCAAACCAAATTGCTACTTATCTTTAATATTTAGATGCATACAAATTATTTACCAATAACCGATGTACTCAGTCAACATTTGCTAGGATCAAGTGTTCGTAGCCGGTCTCTAATAGCATGTTGTTGTCTTGTAGTGCTCTTCTGATTAATTCGGAATTCTGCAGACTTGGTCAGACGCAGGAAATGACTTATTTGGACAGGTGTCTGAGCTCGCTTCCTGTCTGGGAGGAAGGAGCGCCTTTATATGGGCATGAGCTCGCCTCATTCAATGGAAATGGTGTTGCTCTCTTTGCCAGTTTCCATGGAAACAGTGGTTTGTTTCAGTGGTATCAGTGAACATTAATGTGAGGAGAACAGGGCAGGAAACAGAGAGAGAAACGGAACTAAAAGGGGCTCAACAGCCCGCTCGCCTTTTCATTAATGTCTGAACCAACACACACAGTGTCTCTCCAGGCTGATGTCTTTCAACTACACATCAAATGGAAGTGTTTTTTTTTTCCAGAAGGTTCCCCGTTCTGCACTTGCAGTGTTTACTCATAATTACGGCCATTAGTGGCATTTCGCGCGGTGTGTCTCTCAGGGTGAGGGGGTGTCACCTGTGCCTATATGCCCAATTACTGCCTTGTGCTTTGGGCAGGGAGCTGAGAGGGCTCAGAGCTATGGCATGAATTCCAATGACTTTATCCCTGAAACCCAGAGAGGGGTGGGGGGGGGGGGGGTTCTGAATGACTGACGGTGGACATGAGAGAAAACCAATTTATAGCACCATTGGTAACTTCTGACTTTTTGCTGCCTGCTGTCATGGCAACCGGTGAACGGGGCATCAATTTGTTTGCTGTTTGCCGCTGCTTTTTTACCTGCTGCCATGAGTCCGAGGGGAGAAGCACACATGGAGACGCAGGGGGCGCAGGGGGAGAGGTGTTTAGGGGGCTGAGAGGGACCATGCACAACCCAAAGTGCTCACATGCAGTAGTAGGTTTCCACTTTCCACTGAGTTTGAATTCATTGTGTTGATGAGCTACCTCTTCCTCTCTCTCTCTCTCTCTCTCTCTCTCTGTTCCTTCTCATCTCTCACTCCCCCTCACTTCCCTTCTCTCTCTCTCCGTCTCTCTCCCCCTCTCTTTCCCTCTCTCAGGGCTCCACTGGCTCCTCCATTTCTCTTGACTCTGCGAAGGTCTCTCTAGACGAGGCAGACGAACAGATCCACGATGAGCAGACGACTGACGGACAGATCAGTGATGGTAAGGTGCCTCCCAGGTGTGTTCTCTTACATAAGGAGAAGCACAAGCGCTGCTGTCACACTGCTAAAATTAGCACTTTGCATGCTAGTGCTGAACAATTTCGTCTGGTTTATAGAGAAGAGAACCACTGCCGGTTGAGTTGGTTGATGAGACTATGGATCTTGGGTACAGGGACAATGAAATGAAATGAGAACCAAATCAATGCTTTTCCATCTTGAACAAAATGTCCTCAGTTTAGGTTATGACATTGATGTAAATAATGAATTATGAAATGTTGATGTTGTTGTTGATGCTGATGATTGATTGTGAGTCTCCTGCCCTGTGTTTCAGTTGAGGTTGAACCTGAATTCGATGCTACAATTGCCCCGGATATCATCCCCGAAGTTGGCCCTGAGTCGGACGAATTTCCCGTGGTGCCAGCCTCCATCTCCGACAGGTATAAGGTCGGGCGCATGATCGGAGACGGGAACTTCGCTGTGGTGCGGGAGTGCGTGGAGCATTCCACTGGCCGGGCGTATGCTTTGAAGATCATCAACAAGGGCAGATGTCGGGGAAAGGTAAACAAGAGAACATATCCTCTCATTGCGCTACTTGCTGTACAACTTGTCTTGCTTATCTTACGGACAATTGCACTCATTGATGCACTTACTACACTCATTGATGCACTTATTGTGGTTGTTGTTTCGTGTTATAAAATTTGTTGTTAGAATTGGTCTTAAAAGCTTAATGTTCTTACCATGTTGTAAGTCGCTTTGGTTAAAAATGACTGTTAATTGCCATTGATGAAATGTCTATCATGATTTATAAATGGGGTTCTTGATGACCTAGAACATTCTGACCAGTAAACGCTTGTGTCGCTCCTGCAGGAGCACATGGTCCAGAATGAGGTGGCTATCTTGAGACGAGTGAAGCATCCAAACGTCGTGCTGCTAATCGAGGAGATGGACACATACGGCGAACTCTACCTGGTCATGGAGCTGGTCAAGGTACAGAGAGCTTTTTAAATGCCATGAATAATGTGTTCACGTTTGTTTCTAAATGTAGGTATGTCAAATTCTGAACACATATCCTCACACACACGCGCAAACACGCACGCACGCATGCACACACACACACACACACACACACACACACACACACACACACACACACAAACACACACAAACACATAAAGGAAATGTATTGTTCAAGTTGAGGTAAAGTCGTGATTATAGGGTGAAATCACACATTTCATGAGCTTACAGATAAACCGCGTAACAGATAGCTGACTCCTTCAAGGACTGCTGGCTGTGTGAAAAGACACACTATTTTAGGCTCCCTGCTCCACTTAGCTCCCTGTGAAAGGGGATTTCTGAGCCATGAACCCATAGCTCAGATTGAGGTCATGACGAAGGGTTTCTCCCCAAAAGAGGAATCTGACATGTGCAGGAATGATCAGGCACCACTGCTGCGGCTAGCAAACACGGGGCATAGAGTATGTTTCCGAAACTTCTTATACTACTGCACTATACTCAGTGTCATGAATGACAATGGCCCTTGTAATATGATTGACATTTAGTAGACACTTCTTAATACAAAGTGTCAATTCCAGAGTAACTATGGGTTAAGTATCTTGCTCAAGGACACGTGGGAATTGAACCCACAACTTTTGAGGCTACTGCACGCTAGCCCAGCTCCTTAACCACTATGCTACTGCCGCCCCATATGAAATGTGGCTTTGGATAATAAATGTAAATATACTCGGAAATGTTCTGCAGCAGCATTTTAACATTTAGATAGCATTGGCACGCCAACTGGCATGTATGATTTATGAGCGTAATGCAATTCAACACTTGAATGGTTACGCAAGCAACACTCATCTCTCTCTCTCTCTCTGCAGGGCGGAGACCTCTTCGACGCCATCACCTCAGCAAACAGATACAC
>NC_084998.1:25269271-25321771 GCF_963854185.1 Sardina pilchardus
CGAAGGCTCTCTCCTCATGCTCTTTCTCGTCTCTCTCTCGCCGCAGGTTTACGAGCGACAGGACGGGACGAAGTCTCTGAAGCTGGGCGACTTCGGCCTGGCCACGGTGGTGGACGGACCCCTCTACACTGTGTGTGGCACGCCGACTTATGTAGCACCGGAAATCATAGCAGAGACCGGGTCAGTTGAAGCGAGAGAGAGTGACTAATCATTCCTTGTCCTGTGGAATCTATACGAGTCTATGCTTGTAACTGTTCTGTGACTCCTTTGTGGATTTCTGACATGTCCCTTCGCTGGCCTCTTCTACAGATATGGCCTTAAGGTGGACATCTGGGCAGCAGGAGTCATCACCTACATTTTGTTGTGTGGGTTCCCTCCTTTCCGTGGGTAAGTTATTGTTTGCACAATTTTTCCTTAGCCCCAGTCAGATAAATAAAGCCATTCACTGAGTAATCGCATGCTAAGTACATCATTAATTTTTAGATTTTAATTACATTGCAGCAGTAGTAGGCTGTTATGAAACACTTTTTCCTTTTTCTCTTTCTGTCCTTGATACTGTACAGCAGTGCCCCCTACTGGTTATTGTTGTAATAACACAATCACTTCTCTATTGCAGAAGCAATGATGACCAGGAGACACTGTTTGACAACATCCTCTTGGGGCAGCTGGAATTCCCCCTCCCATACTGGGACAACGTCTCGGACTCAGCAAGGGTCAGTTGTGGTGTCTGGAATTATGTGATATCTGATGTGTTGTGTGTTTCTGGATCAAACAAGAGTGAGTCCTTTAGACCACTTATAAAGAAGATTTTGTTTGGCTTTCTTCCAAAGTGAACATATTTCAAATACACATAGACACATGCAGCATCTGTTAAAAGATTAATAAAACAAAATGAATAAATGATA
The DNA here is from genome assembly GCF_963854185.1 of Sardina pilchardus. Classification (NCBI taxonomy): domain Eukaryota; kingdom Metazoa; phylum Chordata; class Actinopteri; order Clupeiformes; family Clupeidae; genus Sardina; species Sardina pilchardus. The sequence goes on from NC_084998.1 coordinate 25,270,177, forward strand.
AAAGCAACAATAAAACAACAATAGTAATGTCACTAATAATCTCTCTCTCTCTCTCTCTGTCCACACACAGGAGCTGATCATCTCCATGCTGCAGGTAGAGGTGGATCAGAGATACACAGCACTGCAAGTGCTGGAGCATCCGTGGGTCAATGTAAGTGTGTCAAAAACAGTGTGCATTCCACCCCCCTAGTTTGTGCCCTCATTTTTATATAAAACATTTCAAACTGCCCTCCATTTCATTTGTTTTCCATTACAATAATGAGTTAGATTTAAATGTTACGTAAGCACAAGCAAAATGGGACTATGTATATATGATAATAATGGGTATTAGTTCCTCATGTTGATTTCCATGCTTCTCCACTGCATAACAATAATATAGATAATGATAATAATAATAATAATTTAAATGTACTAGCCTGTGCTGTGATATTTGTCATATCCATCCCACCCTTTAATATCAGTCATCTCAGACACTGTCATCTCCCACTGTCTGTCACAACAGACAGCCCACAGAGAACAAGTGAAGTAAACAGATGCTTGTTTGTCCCCAGGATGACGGTCTGTCTGAGAATGAGCACCAGCTGTCTGTAGCAGGGAAGATCAAGAAGCACTTTAACACCAGCCCCAAACCCAACAGCACGGTAAGAGCTGCGCGCTCAACACACACACACACACACACACACACAGTGCACCAGATTCAGCTGACGAGTTGATCTGTGTGTTTGCAGGGACTGGTGCCCACATCCAAAGAAATGTTTTAACAGGTGGCCAGACAAAACGTGTCAGAGAGAGAAGGGGATGGTCTGCACATTGTATAATGGCTCCAAAAATACTTTATTTATTTACTAAAGAGGCAACGTTTCGATCAATAGATCTTCCTCAGGCAGAATAGGAACCTAGTAAATAAATAAAGTATTTTTGCAGCCATTATACAGTGTACAGACCATCCCCTTCTGTCGAGTTGAACTACTGTATGTAGACATCCCACTGAGTGGAGTTAGTCTATGAGCAAAATATCGGGAGTCATGTTATCTCTTTGATCACCATGAGAACTGCTCACTCTTTTAACGATTACAGTAGATGGGACACTAAGTTGTAGTTTTTGGTTATTGTGCAAATGTTCCTTTGAAAATGTAAAATCTGATGCAGTTGCGGTTAGGGTTAGGGTTAGGGTTAGGGTGAATCTGGTGTCATGGCTTGTTGAAAATGCTAGCCTTATGCAAGTCTCCCATCCTCCCCTTCAACCCCCCCTCATAACTCTTTGTCCAGTCTCTGGACGGAGTGTGCGGGGTTACTGGCCAGGAATGGTGCTCTTTTGCTCTCCTAACAAAAGCACCGGCTGTGTCCCCCTATGTTTCCATGATTCTAGTATTCCGTCTTTTGTCTCCCTGTCTGATCTCCATCAATTACCGTGGACTTATTGAGGCCAGCCCTTGTTTTGGTGCCAGAGCCTCTTATTCACAATCTCAAAAGACTGTAAATAGCCTCCGAAACGGTCATCAATAGACTCTGATTGACTACATGCGCGGCTTTCAGCGTGCTGGCCCGCCGGATTGCTAGTGGACAGTGTGAGCATTGTGGTCAGATTTCGGACGCAGGCTCCCTAGTTCAGGAGTAACACATGCACTTTGTTGTTGGTTTCTCTTTGTTTAGCTTGACCAGGAGTTCGCCATCCAGAGGTCAGGCTCCCTCGACTACTACCAGCACCCGGGCATGTACTGGATAAGGTAGGGCGTGTTGCTATAGCAACTCCTTGGCAGTCTGTGCGATATGTGTGTGTGTGTGTGAGCGTGCGTGTGTGTGTGTGTGTGTGTGTGTGTGTGTGTGTGTGTGTGTGTGTGTGTGTGTTTGGTTTGTGTGTGCGTGTGTGTGTATGTGTGTTCGGTTTGTGTGTTTGTGCGTGTGTGTGTGTGTGTGTGTGTGTGTGTGTGTGTGTGTGTGTTTGAGTGTGAGTGTGAGTGTGCGTGTGCGTGTGTGTGTGTGTGTGTGTGTGTGTGTGTGTGTGTGTGTGTGTGTTTGGTTTGTGTGTGCGTGTGTGTGTATGTGTGTTCGGTTTGTGTGTTTGTGCGTGTGTGTGTGTGTGTGTGTGTGTGTGTGTGTGTGTGTTTGAGTGTGAGTGTGAGTGTGCGTGTGCGTGTGTGTGTGTGTGTGTGCGTGTGTGTGTGCATGTGTGTGTTGTGCTGATATTTACAGACTGATGCAGCATTCAAGCCCAGTGTTTTGGAGCTTTGCTTAAGCTATCAACTCTCTCTCTTGCCAACACTCAACAAAGCACGCATACATAAAGTGACACACACATGCAGGTCCTGCACACACGCACATGCAGACATGTGCATTATGCACATATGCATAGACATAACACCCATAACATGACATAACTTAACACTCTCTCACTGTGTGTGTGTATGCGTGTGTGAGTGTGTGTGACAGAGAGTATATCTAAAGTCATATCTGTTGAGACAAAAAGAATGACATAGACACACCTCCACACACACACACACACACACACACACGTTATTCACCATCATGTTAATATTCCAGTGAACCCGATGATTGAACTTGTACTCCTTCTCTCTCTCTCTTCCCCTAGACCCCCGCTCTTGATAAGGAGGGGCCGGTTCTCGGACGAAGATGCCACCAGGATGTAAGGAGGTCCAGCCCGGACCTGACCTGACCTCTGACCTGACCTGCCACCAGACCAACCAGACCACAGAGCCGCCCAGTAGCCACCACCGCTCCCACCTCCTCCCCGACCTCCGACCCCGTCCGTCCCAGTCCCACCCCCAGCTCCAGCCCCCCCCGCCATCACAGCAGAGTCTGGAGACTACACCCCAGCGGTCGTCCGACAGGAGTCTCCTCTCCCAGCTCTCCCTGCCGTGGAGCGCGGTGAGAAGACCCAGTGGAGAGAGAAGAGAGGCTGGATGGGGTGTACGAGGACTCGCGTGATGAGGGGAAAACCGGAGAGAGAGAGAGAGAGAGACGAAGTGACTTTGAGACTTTTTTTGTGAGAAACTTTACATTCCATAAACCACGCTCAGAGAAGTAGAGAGTTATGTGGTGATGTGGGAGATGTGCTTGTGTGGGTCTGAGAGAGAGTTATTGCCCTTTTTATATTCTTGTTCTTCATCACTGACTTGGTTTACTTATTCCACTTAACACACTTAGAGATGGATGGAATCTTCTGGAACGTGTCCAAACCAAGCTCACATCCAGCAGTATTGAGTCTGATCACCTATAGTCATGTTGAATGATGAGTACTTCAAATGACTACTTTATGGCAGACTGTACAACTACCTGATTCTTCATTCACACACTTTTACTGTTGTTTCTGTCATTTAACTGTCATTTAACCAAAAATATATGTGAAAATCCAACTCATACCAACAAAGTGCTCAGTATTAGATATTAGTTAACTTTAGGCAATAGAGGCTTGGGAATCAGTTCAATGTTCCATGGACACCCATTACTTCTGTTGTCTCCAAACAGAAATGGTCACTTTTGAAAGATTAAAAGACTTGCCACACGCAATATTTAACCTACCTACAGTATGTGTATCATTGAGGTGGGAGCATTTTTTTATTCTATGTACATAGTACTATTCTGATTATTTTAGTATCCACAATCTATTTCTTTATCGTAACCAGAGCACATAGAAGCAAACGGTTCTAAATGTTTATCAGTGTGTACATGTAGTTGTCTTAAGCCCAAGCAAGCACAATCGCATCGACATTTACCGAGTCCCATTTGGTAGGGAAGCGTTCAGTTTGCGCTCGGCTGTCTGTGATGACCTACAGGGAGATTGTGTCGTGCTGGGTGGCAAGTGCAAGAGTCACGTGTCCTGACGGACGCGACCGCAAGAAGCAGACAGATGACTGGCCAGAGACTGGCCAAAACCGGACGGCAACGCAGGATTGTTGCGCGCGTCACGAGCGAGTCAGAAAGCCGTGCACAGTTTCAACAGGAAGGCAATGCCGGACGGTGACGTCTCAAACGTTGTTGATACACCGATACTGTCGGACAGACAAAAGGAGTTTGGTCAACGTTACTCATCCTTCCATTGGTCTGCGACTGAATCAAGCTGTTGTAGTAACTAGAGCATCTCAGTGTCTCTCATGGAGTGAGTGAGTGAGGAGGCTTTGGCCCATTGTGAGGATGTTTGAAGCCCTTCGGCCTTCATGGAAATGTACTTCAGCAAGTGCATGGTGTAGGAGGCACTGTTTGACTTAACACTGCTGTTCAAAAGAGGTTTATTAAAATAATGAAAAAAAAAGAAACAAAACAGTCTGATTCCATGTGTGAATTTATTACATACAATGTGCATAGTGTCATACAGTACATCACATGGTTCTCTACAACTGAGGATTACAAGTCTGTTCGTCAATACTTGCTTTTGTTGTTGGAAATATGTTGAGTCTAATTTGTGGACAAATTATTTTGACCATTCTGTCAAAGTACCATTCCACCATTAACTGTGCATTTGTTCTTTAAGAAACCACTAGCTGTACATGTCCAGCGTTACAGGTCCTTAACATTGTGTCTGTCTGATAAGAAGAACAAAGACGTGCTCAACACCACGTCAGATTCATTTGCAGGAATATTTTAAAAGAAATATGCCTGACATACAGTAACACACACTAATAACACACACACAGGCAAGCAGTGTAGGATGGCTACATTAGAAGGTGAACATCAGACGTATGTGTGTCTAAACACTGTGTTTTCACACTGTAGTTTTCCTTCGTCTACTGCAGGGTGGTTGCTTTCTCATATGGGCAGAGGTCTGCAGAAGACACAACGAATGTTAGGACACCTCAAAGTACAATTTTAGTTGACAGATGTGTTTAATTTATTATTTATGATTATGATGATGATCATGATCATGACAATTGACACAAACCTGTTGCTCCATACGTGAAGGCTTCCTGCGATATCTTCAGGCATTCGGCTTGCTTCTTCAGAGTCTCCAGGTCGGATTCTGTCAGATCACCCTCCTTCTCTAGGAGACAGTGAAACAAAATGTGCAGAGTGTCAACATTCAGGAAATATCAGCAGTTAGTATCAGCACTGCAGTGGGATGGAGGAAGTGCTACAACACAGGGATCTTACTGGAGAGGAACAAGTATGTGGACGAGACGTCGTTCTCGCGTGAGTTGTCCACGAACACGAGACAGTCAGGGCAACTCTGCAGATACTCTCCCTCATGAAGCACGCCCTCGACTGTTGAGCAAACAATTGGAAGGATTTTTTAAGACTTTATGCCTATAGGAGTATGACATCTTCAAAAATGTTTGGGAACTTCAGGCTCAGAATTTTTTGCTTTAAGCCCTGTTTACATCTGCCAAATGTTATCCACATTCACAGTCTTAAATATTTTCACATCCTATGCTGCATATTGATGTTGATTTTGTTTTGTAATGATAATAGCATCTACTTAAAGGGGTTGGCTTTTTATGGTTTAGAAAACTGATAATTGGTACGATGCAGTGCAGAGAATGTAATTGCCAACAGTTTTTTTGTTCATTTAATTATTAAGGGTTAGCATTAAGACATTAATTTCAATTACATTAAATTCCAAAATCTGCAGTTGACACTTACAAATCATGCTGGCTTTATTGCCTGAGACTGTGGCATCCAAACCGCCAAGTAGACATTTCCCATTCCTGAGAAGACAGACAAATCGTTAATATTCACATGCCATCCACCATAACATTATAGCAATAAAGATCTGTGAGGGTGAGTGTATCTTAGTCCATCATCTGTCTTCATCAACCTTATGAATTTATCTCTCTATCACATGTTGATACTGATAAGTGTTAATACATACACTCTGTCTCCCCAGCGGGTCAGAACCTTTCCCTCTTGGCTTGTGGGGGAGATTTCAAACCAGGAGCTGGTCATGTCCTTCAGGTACTTTTGCATGGTGCCCTCACCCATAGCAGCAAGAACAATCCACTTCCCATGGAGCTTTTAGATCACACACACACACACACACACACACACACACACACACACACAGACACAGACACAGACACAGACACAGACACAGACACAGACACAGACACAGACACAGACACAGACACAGACACAGACACACACACACACACAGTAACAGAGAGAAATAGTGTGTAAAAATGAAAAAGTCAGGTATATCTATAAACTGCATGGACATAAGTTGTACCATATCAAATTGCTACTCATGTTCTTTCACAATGATCATTTCCAAACAAACAGGCATACTGTAAATTGATTCTGCGCCCTCTGACTTCAGATAACAGAACAATCCAACATGCTTTTAAGCCCCCCGTGTCCATAACTTACTGCAGATGAGTCGGTCATCGCCAGAGGCTTGGTCAGCTCGGCGCACTCGGGAGACGCAGCGAGCGCCAGAGAGAGTAGTCCGCACAGGGAGACCGTCCACAAGAGAGCCATGCTGCAGCCTCCGCTCTGCTTCTGTTACCACGGGGAAGAAACACTAACAAGAGACCAGTCGCCCAGGAGATGGGACGTCCAGGCCTTTTATATGCTCCGGTGCGTGGTTGTTGTTGTGTAACGTGGGGGATGGATTTGAATACGTAATGCTGGGAGGGATCTTCAGAGTAGGCCTAGGCCTTTTTATGTAACTGACATTTTTGTATGTGTCCTGCATGGTTGCCCCAGCAGCAAAGTGCTCGAAGGGTTTGCCTCTATTGGCCACTCAGTGCTGCAGGAGATGCAAACCTGATGAAATGTTTTAGGGTATTGCAGTAAAACACGTCACTTTATATTGGGTCTACTTCTAAGTTCTAACATGACTTGCTGACTGCAAAATCAAACCGATCAAGTTGAAATTCAAAGTAGATCTATTGGACAATGTGTTGGATAACTATTATGTCTTATGCTGTTATACAATCATATGGCACTTCATGTACTGTACCCATCATTGGTTCAACAGTTCAAACAGGTTTTAAACATTGGTGACTTTTGTGGTAGTGGCTGTTCCAGATTCCATTTTCTCCATTCCAGTTGATCTATTCAGAAGTGCCCAAAGGCCCCTTAATGGAGCTGATGACAGAGGCCCTCCTCCACCTCTCCTCAAACACTCTGCTTAAAAGCTTCATGAAGTATCCGTGCTTAGACACTGCACTAACACTGTACACATGTTTAGACATTTGTACAAACCTGGTGTATTAATGTTGCCAAGAGTTCCCCAATGCTTGCAAACCAGGTTCACTCAGTGGCTTGGTAAGTGTCAGAAAAATATTTTTTCCTCTAGGGTGCTTGAAGAAGCCAAACTAAGGGCCGGCAAAGCAAGATGTTGGTGGAATATTATAATGGACGTGGGCAGAAGGAGATGTGAATGTTTGTTTAAAACCATCTGGCTTGTAACGGCTTGATTAGAAGCTCTTGTGTAATTGTCCAGGTATAGCCTACTGTAGTAGGTGTATGTTTTTTCAGTCCGCCTGTTGCCTGTTGTGCTTTTTGTCATAACCAGCACTTTTTGAGTTCAGTTAAATGTAATGAATATAACTATCTAGATTTAATATACAGTATAGCTGACATGGCCCATTTTTCACTATGAAGGCAGTATTATGCTGTATCTGAGTGTATCATTCTGCTGTGTATGCTCATGTGAACTATGTTTGTGTTACTTTCCTTCTCACTTACATTGTGTTCCCAGACACACACACACGCACGCGCACAAACACACACACACACACACACACACACACACACACACACACACACACACACACACACACACACACACACACACACACACACACACACACACACACACACACACACACACACAAACACACTGAAACCAGAGCCTGGGAATATGCACTGTCCTGATGGGAACTCCTTAGCTGTGAAAGATCTCATTTCAAATGTACTGCTTTGCTTTATTTGTCATACAATGAATGACAATGCCTGGCTGTTCTCTTCCTCCGATGATCTTCTCCAGAGGCTCAGAGGTCAAGCATTCTCTCAGAGGTCAAGCATTCTGAGTCTGATACATGCACAGGGCAGTTGGGGTGAGTCCTGTAATAAACTGAAGCTTTTGAGAACTGGGTGTCCATGCCTCACTGTCTTTTCCTCTCTTTGCTAACAGCTCCAGCTTATAACTTAGAACTTTGTCACAGTTTTGGGTACCTAGCTGTGCTCATTGAAAATGTTTTCCTCGGGAAGATTGTGAAATTGTCCTGTGATAAATATATTGAAAAATATATTGTACGAGTGAACTAACCTGTTTGTCTTACAAGCATGAAAAACATGCAAAATACTGAATAACCCTGCCAGAGCAACTTATGTTCTAAATCATTGATGTTCTAAATCGTTGATGTTTTAGATTGTGTAAAGAAATGCTAACTTCACTTTGTTAAAGCTGCTGTTGGTGAGATGTTTTTGATCGTATTCACTGAAACCGACAGCCAGTTTGAGCCAGTTTGCGCTTCTACCTCCACCTAGAGCCTGTTATTGGTTTTGCAAAAGTCCAAGAAGCGCAGGGCTATATGATCATTGGCAGAACTGGCTGTCAATCACAGTTTGTGCACAGTCACTAACAAGCACAACCTCGATAGGAGGGTGCTTGGTGGTAGTGGGGGAGGGGCATGAGAGTTGTACACATTCAAAAGTTCCCTCGATCTGCCAGACTTGCCAACTGCAGCTTTAATGTGACTGGATTCTTTTCATGTCTTTGTTCCATAGGCTTTGTGTGTCTCAGATTATAGGAACATTCTTGTTGAGAGAATCGTAAATAAAGCCCTTTACACTTTTATTTGAAGAAAAACAAGTTTATTCAGCTGATACAAAGTACTGGTTAGCAAATCCCTGGAATACCAGAGGTAAAGCAGACAGGGTCACTAATGGCTTCATAGGTCTTGCATTATGATGGCAGAAAGGTCACGATAAAGCATGGCATTAATCCCAGGCATGATTACAAGATTATTAGACTGGATTATTTCCTCTCACAAATGATATGAGTAAACACATTAACAGATTAAAAAGCATGGAGAAAGGGATATTTAGGAAATGTATGCACATTTCCGACTTGCGTTAACATTTGAGAGTGTTACACATTTCTCTCAAAGAATAGCATAGCTTTGACAATAATTTCTGTACGTATATCTTTGTTAGATATGCGTACATACCTGTTACATGCATTTCGTCCAATACTTAAAGAACTCATGATTTCTTCATCTCATCTTGTGCTGACAGGTTGCTACTGTTCAGGGCAGAGTTCTGAAAAAGAATATGCATTTTGATATGCACTGCACAGACATGCACTGGTGCATATTTTGGATAAATTCAGATTTGACAGGCCTTACCTGATGTGTTAGGAAAGGTGAAATAAGTTGGAGGAAAGCCCAGACATTCTGCTTGCATCTCAAACCTCCGCCGCTCAGAGTCTGTTAAACCCCCCACTTGCTCTGCAACAATTGAAACCTGCTTAGCGTTGAGCATTTGTGACTAAAGATAGCTGCACATACAGATATAAATATATTACTCTATTAATAATAACACTAATAATACACTTTATATAAACTCAGTAACCATAAAGCATTACATACACATCCATATAGGTGTATAACGTAGAATTTTGTTTTGCACTCATAAAATGTAATGATACGGTTTTTCATCGTACAGTACAAAGCACTGCTAAAATTTAGAAATATAGCTCTTGTTCAAAAAAAGTAGTCTGTGAGGTGTGAATTCTGTTGAGATAATACAAAACTCACTTGCAAAGACGAAGTAGCGGCCAGACACACCATTGACCACTGCCTTTGTAATGGTCAGGTAACAGTCAGGGCAGGTGTGTAGGTACTGACCCTTGTACTGATCTGACTCAACTGTATAACAGGAAGATTTAACAGCATATCGAAACTATTGTCTCATGTTTTTGACACATTGAAGTTAACACTTGATTAACACCGTAGGCTTTCACTCACTTGCGAGATCTGTGCGGTCTTTGTAAATGGTGGAATTCTCAGCTCCGTATGTGCACACACCTCCTCTGAAAATCAGTAGAGAAGTGTCTCTCGAAATCACATCATGTGAGAAGTGAAAGTTGACCCTTAACACTCTCTCAATGCTCGCTTCAAGTCTCTCAATCTCAGTTCTCAAGCCAAACAAACAAAGTGCTGAGAATAATGTCAGTGGTCCGAATGAATCTGTTTCTTAGTTTCACATGCTGTGTAAAGAGGATTAATGTCTCGTTTGACATTGATATAAACAATGTAGGGATCAAGTTGTGCAGATATTAAACTTAACTCAAACTCCTTCACTCACATACTCAACTCACTCACATTCTTTCTCGCCAGCTGAATTGGACAACACTGCTATCTGGAATTGGTTTAAGTTCAAACCAAGAGCTTTTGAGTTGCTGCACAGTTCCATGAAGAGCCTCGTCTGCTGTTGCCATCACAGTAGTCCACTTACCAAAGACCTACAAAACACAAGATGTACAGTATGCCAATGCTTTACAATCATGGAGTAAGCCATGCTGTAGGTAGCCATGCATGCTGCATAAGCATGGCAATGCCTGTTACTGTATACAATGTAAAACCACCATTGTCATTCTCAATTAGGCTACACAACTACAGGAACTTGCAGAAACATTAGCAAAGTACAGTGAGCAATACCACTGAGGTGCTGGCTCAGGTAAGGCGCTGGTTGGCTGGTAGTATGAACTGAAAGATGACACATTTGCACTACTTGTAAGAGTGAAACTTTGCTCACCAAGTTGGCATCCTCTGGCTTCAAGTATCTCACCAGGTCGCTGCAGTCGGTGGTCCCTGCTGCTGCTGCAAAAGAGCACAGGGTGAGCACGGCGAGGGCTTTCGCCAAAGACATGGTGAGATCATGCATCGGGTAGGGTACGGCTTCCAGACTCCCTGGAGAAAAATCCTGTTTGTTTCCTTCAGTCTGCTAGTAGCCTACAGTGCACACTCTGCCGTCGTCAGTGGACAAAGCACGACTCCCTTCCAGCCAGGCAAACCGAGGGGAAAAGCAAGGCAGCTCTTGGAGTGTGCTGTTACATAATGCACCCCAAAGACCCTCAAGTTACTCAACTCCTGTTGCCCCGGTAACGCTGTGCGCACAGTCAGCAGTGGCTGTTGTTGTGCAACAGAACTGTTTGTGGGGAGAAGGGAGTTGTCAAGAGGGCAGGCATTCCATACTGCAGATCATGTGACTTCTGTTTTCAAACAGGGAATCACAGGGTTCATCTCAGAACACAGAGACTGGATATGGTGCTCCTATCTGTCTGTCTATCTATCTATCTATCTATCTATCTACAGTATCTATCTATCTACTGTATCTATCTATCTATCTATCTATCTATCTATCTATCTATATCTACTGTATATGTATAGGTATATCTATCTATCTATCTATCTGTCTATCTGTCTGTCTGTCTGTCTGTCTGTTTGATTGATTGACACTGAATACAAATCACACTCGTATCTACTCACATAATCGCCAATAGTCTACTTCAGCCGCATTTATGAGACAGAAGGTAATACAGGGAATTGAATAGTGGCAACACAGGGACTTCCATGAAGTATTGTTTCACAACCAAGAAAAGTCCATTAGAGCAGTGCTGCCCTTCCTCTGCAGCACCAAATAGAGCACTTTGTCAAAACCCAAACATTTTGAACGTGGCCTGAGGTTTGATATGCTGACATGGTGTAGTATGGGGAAGCACACAAAAAAAAGCTTATTTAGAAGCTTCTAGAACTTCTTCTTCTTGATCTGGCATCACCACCTGTTCTGAAAATGGGCTAGTAGAGCAGGCAACAAAGTGAAGGCAGCCATGGTTGTGTCTTTCGCTTCGGTTTTGTCACTCTACAGTGTGTGCTACTATCATGTCACAGAGAGTGGATTCATTTCAAAATTACCCTAATCAACTTAACAGGTCAAAGCTCAAATTGTATATTTCATTTGATAACTAATACATTATAGTGGTGGTGAAGTGTGTATTTAGTCCCAGCCCCCAAACACACTTCATTACCACAATTTCCCTTATTTTCAGAACTGAGCCAGTCGTCAACAGCAAGAGCTGTGCTGCGGTGAGTATGGCTCGTTGGTAGTTCTTTCCTTAAACGGCTCATTCTCGTGTCACAGTAAAACAGGTCAAAGTCACGGTGAGTCTGACATTTCTCTGTCAGTAGTTAGCGACATACAATATAGATAGGCTAAATTATAGCTTAAGTTTGTTATTATCATATTATTGTAATTTACATATTATGTTTAACATAACATCTATTGTGTGGGTATATGTGTGTGTGTGTGTGTGTGTGTGTGTGTGTGTGTGTGTTTACACGTGTGCAAATGTAAAAAATCTATATGAAGTAGTTTATGTGTTTATGATCTTGTAAAGTGTGGTAAAGTAGTTAATTTGGTTATACAGTGAAATTCATTAATAAGATACAGTTTATCATTTATTAACAAATATAAGAAGAATATACTCTTTGTTGTCTTTGTTTAGCCGCAAAGAGGAAAGTCTACAGATATATATAACAGCAATATTTGGAAGATATACACAGTCTGATGTGACTTTTTTGCGCATTCATTAAGAAATGTGGACCTACTGTATTCCTAGTCTGATTATTACATTATGTGCATATTTAACAAAATAGATGTGAACACTATGCTAACAAAAATGACATAGGTGTGAACATTATGCTATCAAAGGCGCCACATCTAGCGACAGTGTCTGTGGTTTGGCCTTCACACGCATGTCTAGCACAAGTCATACTTCCTTCCTGCTCGTGGTTTGATTTTTTTTCACTTTAAACAGTCTAAGCTATGTAGCAGACAACCCAAATTTCTTTTAGTTAATGTGTACAGGTGTATTAAAAGGTGTGTATTAAGATGGGCCTAATGTAAGAGGCTAAAATGTAATAGTATCTGTTGTGTTTATTTAAAAATAAATAAGCACTATAACATTCTGCAAAACTCACTAAAATATTTTTTTTAAAATTAAAACTTACTTCAAATGTATTTAATGTGTGTTATATGTCTATTTAAATGTACTACACACATGTATTACAATATATTTAGGAACCGCCTTTTTATCTTAGGTAATTTTCTGTCCATTCCACAGTAGCACAACAAGTCTGAGCTTGGAATATTCAAGGAATTAAATATTTTCTAAACAAAGCTGATAGATAAAAGACTCTCTCAAAGTTCTCTCATGGCAACATAACAGGCTGTGTGTAGTTCTTGTTGTCAGGCTGCTGCTGTAGGAACAAATAGTTCAACTGCTGCTATGGAAACTTGTGGTGTAAGCGCCTTAACCAGCATTTTCAAATTGAACGCGCCGTCGCCGCCGAGGCCTACGCTACATGAACAAACAAGGGCCTACAAGGGTTTTACCACTTCACATGTAGGGGAGAGGGAAATGAATATGAGAGGAATAAAACTTATGCATACAACAGAACTTTAGAATGCATGTTGAAACCCAACTCAAACAGACAAGAATATATCAAAATACTAATAATAACACTACTACTACTACTACTACTACAACAACTACTACTACTAATAATAATCATTTTAAAAAGTGGGCATATAATTGACCATCTTGTTTTAACACATAATATAATTATTCATTCTGTCAGTTGTATTTGTGTTGATGCAATAGGCCTATACGCAACCAATACTCAACTTATTTGTGTACAGTTCTGAGCAGGAACACGTCACAAATATCTGTACAAACAATCAGTACTCATATGTCATACTGCACATGCAGAGACAATGAGACTCTTCACAAGGAGGAACACAACACTTGTAACACTTGTAATGTTGAAATTATGCAGTTTTCACTACAGGAACCCAGGGAGACTAGCAACGCTTTTGGGGAAGCTAATGCGATCCTAATAAAGAACAACGAATAAACACTACTGTAGATCTACTGGCACATGATTGTAGAGCCCCTATTAGCTTTTCTTCTGTTTAAGTTACATGACAGCTGTCATACAACACTTAAATATGACATTTCATTTATTTAATTTACTGTAGCATTGTACCAAAAGTTATAAAACTATGTCATTGTACCAAACAGTTATATATAGTTATAGTTATAGTTATATAAACCCTTTATAAACAATCACCAAGGTTTTGTCTCGAATTGCCCCGAAGTGTTTAGCGACCCAGGGCTATACTGTACATAATGTTCTTGTGCTTGAGAACAAAGATGATGTTTACGGGTTGATAAAGTTGTGGTGTCAGCTTGTAATGGAACAGATCTCACACTTTCACATGTCTTGCTAAGGTCAGTGCTGAAGGCGAGCTGCAGTGGTCATGCTCTTGTTGCACACAGCAGCCACATTTTAGACATCAGAGACATTTTGCAGCCTTTAAAGTGAAAGCATTAGCGACAAGGTCTTCTCATTTAAAAGTGACGTGCATTTGTTTGTTGTTGTGATCAGAACAGTTAACAACTAAATAGGGAACTGTTTTGACATACATGAACACATATGCATACAAAAAAGCTTAGGATGTGTGTTATCTATGGAAATCAAATGAACCCGCCATGTGTTGCATGAGTTTCTCTGCAAGCGGTTGTGCGTCAAATGACCACCATTCTTCATGACTCAGAGGCATGACATGGCATGGCATGGCAGGGAAATTCCACTTCATGGTTATGGTTCAGATTGTGGTGATGTTTACTGGTAATGGTGAACAACATAAAATATCAATATGTATATCTATAATGTGCTTTACCCTCTGTGCTATGAACCACTTGGGTGTATCAGTCTCTCAGTGTAATGCATGGTGGCGGGGATTCTAATTTTGGTTGTTGGGAAGGATCATGAATCAGGAGCTCAATCAAGTACTACAAAGAACACACCAATGACTTAATAAGCCCCGAGAGGCTGTGGGTTACACTGACTTCAGAACAGCTAAGGGGTGTAAGGGGTGCACAACGCGCAATCAGAGGGAACTGTTTTAGTGTCTTGTGTACATGTTGACCCTTTGTCCTTGGCGAGATTTGTAATGGCTGAAATAGAGGAAGAAGGTGTGTTAAGTGATCAATGATGTGATATCACTGTTTTTCACATGCTTTCAGATTCTTGGCTTTCATTTTTTTTGACAACACACTATAAGCACGTCAGAGCTACACTTAGCTGACCAAGAGTCCACATCGAAATGAATGTCATCAGCCTGAAAATTACGATCCTTACAAAACATTACATACTGTAGGCTACCTCTAACCTTATCCCTCCTTTTCCTATCTTTTTCTGTAGCATTCCCACAACCTTCTCTCCTTTCCACCAAGGGCAATGCAGCAGACATGGTTCATGGTGATTGTTATTCTCTGTTGCTTGGGACAGAATGACACACTGGGTGAGTTGTACATCATAACTCAGGAAACTGTTTGGTTAGGAATATGACCTCGGTTATCTGAAGGAGGACATGAGATGTTCACCAAATCATTCTAAGATGTTGACGCCATCGATCTCCAACCACCCGTCGTGGTTGATTTTCCCCCCAAGGGCCATTGCCCGTATAGGCGCACTGTGAACAAGTAGTCCTTATTTACATTGTAAAGTAGTTCACTTGATCAGGTCCAGACTGCTGATGTGGCAGAGGAGGATTAACGTCCTATTCTCTCCTTCAGAGAAGTTCTATTCACATCCAAACCTTCTCTACCTGTTGAGATCACTCAACGTTAAGACGTATAGGATACCACAGTGCCTCATTGGCAACGAGGCCAGACGCGTTAACAAATGAGACTCTTCAGCAGGACGTAGCGCACACATGGTGGGTAGTTGTGAGCAAGAGGAAAGCACAGAGCAGGCTACTGACCTACTTGAGATGTTCAGGCTGGAGAAGTGGCCGAAGGTGTAATCTGAAGTCCCACTCGAGCTTAAGCAGCTCTGTTCAATAGAGATGTCCAGGCTGCCCAAGAGCCAGCCACACTACTTTTGGAGTAGTTACAGTAGCTCTGGTGTCCATGGTTAGTGGAGGAGGGTAGTGGAGTGAAAACTAATTCACAGGCGGTTAGATAACAGCTTGCGGGTACCGAGTGCCATATTGAGCCCTGCGCCTTCGTTAGGAGATCTCTGCATGCTGGCAGCTGCCAAGGCATCAGTTTGAGATCGGACTTCCACTACTTGGTTGGCCAGTGCAGGGCTCTCCGCACACGGTCTGGTATCAAGAGCCTTTGCCTTGATAACGCACAGCCTACTGCCTGGACCTCATACCAGAGGATGAGCAATGGGGTTTTGCGTAGAGCGCATGTCCAGTCAGTGTAAGTGCACAGTGCGCTCATCTATCGGGCGGAGTTTGCCCAGATGGGAGCAAAGATGGGAGCAAAACTGGTGAGACTCGATCAGGGGATGGAAGGGCCTGCTGTAATGGAGTTAGAACTCACTAGAACTTAGAACTCACTAGAACTTTGAGGCTTCTTTCCCTGTGAAGCTGAGGATCTACGCAATCGCTGAAGAGTGAAAGAGGGCTGGTTGTTCGCAGTGCGCTATAGTCAATTAGCCTGACTCCGCCTGTCTACGCACTTCCTCTCAATTTATTTTCCCGTCAGCACTCCGTCTGGGATACCTTGATCCACTTTTGTTTACTCCGGCAAGTGCACCTCCGCCCAATCAGCAAACAGAGGGCGTTCCCGAGAGCGATTACATTTCAGTTTCGAGCCTATCGTTATCGGTATGTCCCCCAACATACGTCATACCAAACGTTAGTATATTGAACTCCAATGATTTCAAACTTCAGACAAGCGTCCACAAACCAGGAAATAAACACGTTTGCCAATGACTGCTAAGTCAGAGAGTCTGGCCTAGATCCATTGGCAAACGTTTTACAGGCTACCGGTAATAGTCAACGGCCAACATACCACGTACGGGTCCGAGTGGCCACAGGGACCCAGGTTCAAGTCTGACCTGCGGCCATTTCCCAATCCCACCCCATTTCTCTCTCCCACTTGCTTCCTGTCACTCTCTTCACTGTCCTATGAATAAAGGCAAAAAGCCCCTCAAAAATATACTGTTTTAATCAGTGTCAATCATGATTTGAATAAGAATATTGACAAATATTTACCTAACATGGTACTTCTGTTGGTGATGTGAGTGTGTGTCTCTCTCTCTGTTCATGTTTGTGTGTGTGTGTGTGTGTGTGTGTCTAATTCTAGATGTTCGGCAGACTTGCCAACCACAGGCGTCATGCTCAGAGTGTTTGAGGAGTCCTGGCTGTGCGTGGTGTAAACAGGGGGTGAGATCTGCTACTAATGGCCATGCTGGGCACCATTTACATACCTGAGATTTTGACAAGCTGACTGTATTATCTAATTCAAGCCAAATGTGGTGCTGCCCCTGAGACTATTGGACTATTGTACAGTGCTTGCTCTTCTGTTCCTCTCTTCTCTAAATGATCTTAACATACAACACACACAACAACAACAACAAAGTCAGGATTAACTGTCTGTGCCTCTCAGGACTTCCTCAAGCCTGGAGAGTCAAACGAACGGCGATGTGATTCGGCCGAGTCACTGACTAGCAGGAAATGCGAAGTAGGGCATGTGATCAACCCTAAACCATGGAAGGACATCCTAAAGGACTCGCAGCTGAGCAGTGATCCAAAAAATGTTGTGCAGATGAAACCACAGTCCGTTCAGCTCAAACTGCGGATAGGTCAGAACCAGTGTAATTCTGAATCACACACACACACACACACACCTCTTCACATCCCTGAAGCAGGTTGATCTGTTCTGTGGCTCCACTTGCTATTTAAATTCAGTGCTTTCATGAATTTATAATACTTGCACTTTCAATATAACGTTATTTAACAATACAACATTAACAACAAATGAATATAGAGTAGCACAAAACAGTTTTTACAAAAGGTCCACTTGAGAAAGCATGATTTCCTCTGCTCTGGACAGGTCAGCCTCATGAGCTTAAAGTGGTGTTCAAGCGTGCTCAGGGCTACCCAATAGACCTGTACTACCTGATGGACCTCAGCTACTCCATGAAGGATGATCTGGACAAAATCAAGAATTTGGGACACGACATCCTCACCACTCTACAGAATTTCACCAAAGACACGCACATAGGTGAGAGAAACCACAGGCACTGAGACACACTCCATGTGGTGTACTTAGTACTGTAGTACTTTTTTTTTTTTACTGTGGAGGAAGCATTCAAATACTGTATAGCTCAAAAGTAAGCAGAAGTTGTACTACACCCCTGCATATTAAACAAGCTATTGATGAAATAGACTTAGCTATATGAATTAGCTTAGTGTCTTAAATCATGTTTCATGTTTCAACAATATGTACAGTATTCATTTGAATATGAGTACCTCTATTACATTTTCCTTTCAAAGTCATTGATTTTCCTGTTGTTTCCAAGGGTTTGGTTCATTTGTGGATAAGGTGGCGCTGCCGTATGTGAGCCAGCAGATCTTGCGACTGACCAACCCATGTCCCAGTCGCATGGACCAGTTGCATTGTCGGCCAGCCTTCAGCTTCCGGAACATTCTTCCTCTGACCGAAGACGCAGATAAGTTCCAGAAGGAGGTGAGCAAGCAGAAGATCTCCGCTAACCTGGACTCGCCGGAGGCTGGACTGGACGCTATCATGCAAGCTGCCGTCTGCTGGGTACGGAGGCTAAACAATCACAGCAATCACAATACATACCACAGTTGATAGCCCTTCTAGAACCCTTCTTGGTTTCTATGTCTCTGAAGGAGAAGATTGGATGGAGACCCAAGGTCACCAGAATTCTAGTCTACACGTCCGATGACACCTTCCACATGGCGGGAGACGGACGACTGGCTGGAATCTACAGCCCCCATGATGGGCAGTGCCACCTGGAAAACTCTGTCTATCAGGGCACGCTTCAGGTGAGAGGTTACCTCTGTCAGTCAGACTAAGCCCAAGACAAGGTTTTTTAACCAAGGAATCGATTTTCTTCAGCTATAAGGTTAATATACAGGGATGGGACTGCATTTATTTTCTTCATTCTTCTTCATGATTAATTTAATTCGCAATCTGATTCTGAGTCATTGGGCTATTTGGCACTGTAGCTAAATACATGGGTGTCTTTTTTTAATTTGCGTGAAACACAGTGTGGCTAATACACAGGAAATGTGTGCTGTGAATAGAAACAGGTCCTGAGTGTGAGTGTATGTGTGAAGCGTTAGGTCTGACAATTATGCTTATGCTCATTTGCTACGCTTTTGATTCTTTCCACTTTTGTCATAGAACAGATTTAAATATCGTAAAAAATAGAGTCACAGTGATGTGACGTGACGTGACATGACCAGAGTTCAAAGGGCATGGAATCAGAGAGGGTTAAAGCGGAGCGGATAGTAATGAAGGATGTTTGATGGAATGTTTACTGTGTATCTGTTATACTGTAGCTGTTTTAGTTGTTGATCATAACTTCATTGTAAACTGTCTTTAGGTAATTCCACAATAACATATCAGCCATGAGCCAGGAGTCAGGCTGATTTATGCTCTAAAATTATATAGATGGTATAATTTCCATAAAAACTTTATTTAATCTATCACATTAATTAAGATACAGAATGGTGCTCACTAATCTATTCATGTTTTTTTTCTGTATGGGTTCTATCATTGTAGGTATTTAAATGTTTAATATGTAAATATTTAAATATATTCTAACATATGCATATTTGTATCCACGTAGGACTATCCTTCTATAGGCCATCTCTCAACGGTTCTTCAGAATAGCAGTATTCAGCTCATCTTTGCTGTGACTGAGGAGATCTACCATGCCTACAAGGTCAGCTAACATGCTCCTTGCCCACAAACCTTCATAATGAATGCCAGTTCTACGTTTGGTGAGATACCCTGTTCACCCTGTTGACCTGTGATGAAAGATTATCTGATGAGACTTGATGCATGAACACTCTGGCTTACTGTAGTATGATGTAAAGGTGGTCTGTTGGTGCACATGGTGCTCATAGCATACCGTGCCTTTTGTTGTTCCCCCTTTCCTGTGGAAATAGGCAGGCCATCATCCATTCGTCTTTTTATCTATCCTCCCTTCCTTCCTCGGTCCTCGTTCCCACTGATCTACGGTAGATAAAGAATGATGGGGCCTATCTTGTGTTCTTTATAGATCAGTGGGAACAAGCCGGAGGACTGAGGAAGGGAGGAAGGGAGGATAGATAAAAAGACGAATGAGAGGTGCCCTAAGTGTTCATAGCATACTGTATATGGGGCCTCTTCTTGTTCTTCTCCCCCTTCCCTGTGAAAGTAGACAGGCCATCATCCATACCTCCCTCTTTACGTCGTCTTCTCATCCGTCCTTCTCTCTCTCTCTCCTCCGCGCTCTCTGTCCTCCTCTCTCAGGCACTGAGTGAGCTGATCCCTGGCTCCGTAGTGGGGGTGCTGAAGAACGACTCCAGCAATGTGGTGGAGCTCATCTCAGATGCATACAGAGTGAGTGAGTGAGTGAGTGAGTGAGTGTGTGTGTGTGTGTGTGTGTGTGTGTGTGTAAAACTGTGTACAAACAATATATACAGCTTTACGTCGTTGGGCTTTATAACATGCACAAAATGTGATGTGGAAAATTAAATGTCATTCAATCAGAAGTCACTGTTTCAATGTACATGAGTAGGTGTTTCAAGTTAATGTATGAAGATCAGGCATGTCGTTTTCTAATGGTGGATGTGTGTGTGTGTGTGTGTGTGTGTGTGTGTGTGTGTGTGTAGAATCTGTCCGCTAGCATAGTGTTTGACCATGAGGCGGCCCCTGCAGGCTTGTCCATCTCCTACCAGTCATCCTGTGGGAGAGGGGGGTGGAGTGACTGGAGTCCCCACGGGGAGTGCAATGGAATCAAACTGGACCAGCAGGTCTGACACACACGCACACGCACGCACACGCACGCACGCACGCACGCACGCACGCACGCACGCACACACGCATGCACACACGCATGCACACGCACGCACACACGCACACACACACGGGAAGGTAACAGCAGACAGAAAGCATCGTAGCTAGTATCAAATATATATGACTCCGCATACAAATGCAATGGTAACTGTGCTGTAACAGGAACTTTCTGAAACAAGGCCAAGAAAAGGCACATTCTATGTAGTCATCACAAACACAGACAACAATTATAACCGGCTGATGTGTATCTTGTTTTGTGCGTAGGTGGAGTTCACCGTGCGTTTCAATGCCACAGCCTGCCTAACAAAGAGAGAGCCGATAAAGATCAAAGTGCAGGGCACTGATGCCGACTTCACCGTCCTGGTGGAGACCCTCTGTGACTGTGAATGCAAGGACAAGCAGGAGAAATCCTCTGACTGCAGCGGCAACGGAACGTTCCACTGTGGAATGTGCAGGTACAGTACCACACAAACGCTGCAGCGCTGCCATGTCTGCATGCTTCCTGTACACATGGCCTACTTTCTTAGGTGCCGTGGAGACGCATGGCAACCTCCGGTTACCATAGCAATCATGTCAACGTTACTTGATATCATAGACTGACAGCTTTACATAAAGTTTGCCCTACAGTATACTGAAATGACTTTTAATGTCACATTTTTAAATAAGGGAATATTTGAGGGAGAAAAAATAAGAGAGTATTTGTATCAATTCTGCTCAAGTCTCTGTCTGCTATTTTACACCGGAGTGATGCTAGAACTACGTTCTAGAACTTTCTAGAACTACTTCATAGAGTTACTTTATTATTGTTGTTGCTGTTGTTATTGTTATTGTTTGTATAGTTGTAAGGTGTCTTTGCGTGCCATGAAAGTCGCCCCAAATAAAATGTATTATTATTATTATTATTATTATTATCATCACTTTCTTTGTTTCTTGCTGCTGCTGGCTGACGTTGTGTATTTCCTCGGTCTGTGCAGCTGTGACGTCAAGCACCTTGGGCAGAAGTGCGAGTGTCAGCTGAGCGATGACTTTGAGTCCATGAAGGAGATGTCTGCGCTCTGTCGCCAGACCAACTCCTCAGACATCTGCGGGGGCCACGGGCTCTGCGAGTGTGGGAAGTGTGCCTGCCATAACCATTACCGTGGCGATTACTGTGAATGTGACGATAACAGCTGTCCTCAGCACCTCCACAAAATGTGCAACGGTAAGGAGATTTGAGTGGTAATCAGAATTGGGAAAATTGTATTTAAGCCGAGATTAGTCCATGTTCTAGGACAGAACCGCTCCAAAGCAAAATGCAAAAAAAGAGAAAATTAAGCTATTCGAACTTTCGGCAAAACATGCGTAGTGCACCAGTGCAAGATGTCAGAGCGCTGACCACAAAGTAACCAGCACAGTATGTGAAGCTCCCTCTAGTGGTACTAAATGTCCTCATTATTGTAGCCTTAGTTTTTTATGACAACATTTTGCATACTGTATATCTTCAGCAATCATCAATTTACTGCCTGATTGTCTTTGTTTGTGTGTTTGCTATTTGTTTGTGTGTTTGTTATTTGTTTGTGTGTTTTTTTTTATTTGTTTGTGTGTTTGTTATTTGTCTCTGTGTTTGTTATTTGTTTGTGTGTTTGTGTATTTGTTATTTGTTTGTGTGTTTGTGAGTTGCCTGTGCTCTGACTCTTACGTACCTTTGTGTTTCGCAGGGAAGGGATCCTGTAGCTGTGGCCAATGTCAGTGCAATGACGACTACACTGGTGAAAAGTGTCACTGTCCTCCTGAGGGAAAACGGAACTGTAGGAAAGGCAAGATGGGCGGCAAGCCATGCAGTGGACACGGCGAGTGTCCTTGTGACCGCTGCATCTGTAAAGAGGGACTGACTGGGGATTACTGTGACAGGGTCCAAGAACCATGTGGCATGAAATATCAGTAAGTGTTGGGTGCTTGTCTCTCGGACAAATTGATGTGTGTGTGTGTGTGTGTGTGTGTGTGTGTTTGTGTGTGTTCTTTTTGTGTTACTTCCGTGAAACATACATCAAATCTGTGTGCGACGTATATTGAATGTGTGTGTGCATACCGTCTGTCTGTCTGTGGTGTCTGTATGTGTGTGTCTCTCTCTCTCTCTCTCTCTCTCTCTCAATTTGACCTGCAAAGAGTTAAAGAAGGAGGTAGACAGAGATATGCTATGATGATGATGATGATAGTGTGTCTATGCATACTTGTAGGAGCTGCATGGTGTGTGAGATATGCTATGATGATGATGATGATTGTGTGTCTATGCGTACTTGTAGGAGCTGCATGATGTGTGAGATATGCTATGATGATGATGATGATTGTGTCTCTATGCATACTTGTAGCTGCATGGTGTGTGAGATATGCTGTGATGATGATGATGATGATTGTGTGTCTATGCATACTTGTAGCTGCATGGTGTGTGAGATATGCTATGATGATGATGATGATGATGATTGTGTGTCTATGCGTACTTGTAGCTGCATGGTGTGTGAGATACTATGATGATGATTGCGTGTCTATGCGTACTTGTAGGAGCTGATTGGTGTGTGAGATATGCTGTGATGATGATGATTGTGTGTCTAGGCATACTTAGAATAGAATAGAATAGAATATATACTTTTTTGATCCTGTGAGGGAAATTCAGAGATATGCTATGATGATGATGATGATGATGGTGTGTCTATGCGTACTTGTAGGAGCTGCATGGTGAGTGAGATATGCTATGATGATGATGGTGTGTCTATGCATACAGTACTTGTAGGAGCTGCATGATGTGTGAGATATGCTATGATGATGATGGTGTGTCTATGCGTACTTGTAGGAGCTGCATGATGTGTGAGATATGCTATGATGATGATGATGGTGTGTCTATGCGTACTTGTAGGAGCTGCATGATGTGTGAGATATGCTATGATGATGATGATGGTGTGTCTATGCGTACTTGTAGGAGCTGCATGGTGTGTGAGATATGCTATGATGATGATGATGATAGTGTGTCTATGCGTACTTGTAGGAGCTGCATGATGTGTGAGATATGCTATGATGATGATGATGATGATGATTGTGTGTCTATGCATACTTGTAGGAGCTGCATGGTGTGTGAGATATGCTATGATGATGATGATGATGATTGTGTGTCTATGCATACTTGTAGCTGCATGATGTGTGAGATATGCTATGATGATGATGGTGTGTCTATGCGTACTTGTAGGAGCTGCATGATGTGTGCGGCACAGGGTCAGACATGTGAGACAGAGTGTCAGGATCTGAGAGCAGTGCGGGATGAGGGTGCACAGGAGTATGCCTGTATTCACGAGGGACTCACCTTCTACGTTGACGCCACAAACGATGGACCCATCGAGATACACTACGCAGACCTGCCCAGTAAGAACCACAAGAACATTTTTGGTAACAAATTAAGTGTTGTATATTATTGCATTGTATCGTTTCCTTTCATCTACAGACCTCACATACTCATACCTTCGTCTCCCTCTTGCTCCCTCTCCCTGCAGAGTCTATAGATAAGACCTCGGTCATCATCGGGAGTTCCGTAACGGGCATCGTGGTGATCGGTATTGTGATAATCATCGTGTACCGGCTACTGATCGAGCTGTACGACCTGAAAGAATACCGCAGCTTTGTGCGTGCCCAGGAGATGACTGACTGGAAAGATGTAAGCAGCACTTCCCTTACAGAGGCGCAGTTTAAAATAAGCAAGCCCTAACCCAAATGATCACCACAGCTCCAGTCCTCTTCTTCGCACTTTGTATTTCTGTAACACCACAAACATCATCTACAGTCACATGAATAAATAGACTACAGTACATTAACTAAATCATCTTTTAACCATATTGCTGTTCAGGCACTATTCAAGTGTATAGTATACAGTATGAAGAATTTGGTTCTCAAATGCCATATCTCTATTTTTAAAAACATTAACAAGTCATTTAATTGTGTATTTCATGCGATAAATACAATTGCAGTTGTGCTAATTTGATTGAGTGAAGATAAATCGGTAACACTCCATAATAAGGGTCCTTAATAAATAGCAAACTAGTAATTAACTAACCCTTTGTTAATATTTGTTAATTGTTACTTAACTATCTATTTGCCACAAGTTAATGTTTTTTCATCATTAATAATTAATGAATTAATTAATTAATGAGTCATCTATTTTTGTCTGAACTTGAGCATCACCTTTAGTGTAGTTTTCACATAAAAATCCTACATCTTTCAGCGTTTTCCTGTTTTGTTTTATCGAGGACCTTTGTGAACCTTGTGATCATTCATTTCCAGTGTCCATCCATACTCATAGTTATACTATTATTAATGATGAAAAAACCATCAACTTGTGGCAAATAGATATTTTAGTAACAATTAACAAATATTAACAAATGGTTAGTTAATGACTAGTTTGCTATTTATTAAGGACCCTTATTATGGAGTGTTACCGATAAATCAAATAACAATAACTCAATTACAGTTCCACTGGAGTGACCTGGAAAATTGATTTAAAAAATATATATTTTTGAACATTCATAAAAATGGAGGAGATACAGTAGCATTTTGGAACCAAAGTCTTCATTTATAAATGTGGTTCTGCAGCTGACTTGAGCCGTTTTCTTTTTCAGACCCACAATCCACTCTTCCAGGGAGCGACAACCACTGTTATGAACCCATTACATGACGACGAGTAAAACATTTTTACTTATTATTGTTCTTTAGTATTATAATATTATTATGACCGCCGCGGTCATATCGTGATTGTGAACGTTTGATGGCCCCTATCTTCAGATGAGATGTTATCAACTGTACCAAATTTCACTTGTATGATTATCCTGACATCCTCTGGGAGTATGCCAAGTTTTGCGGAATTTCATCCATGAGGGGCTATAAAATAAATTAATTTATGTGTACATTTGGTGACTGTACACCCATCGGTCTGTAGATGGTGGTATTAAGTGAAGGGTAGCTCTGGTTGCTGGATGCTACTGTCACACACTCTCTCACACACACACACACACACACACACACATAAACACACACACAGACACATACCTACACACCCAGTAGACACTCAGGCAGGCATACGCACACACACATGCACCAGCACCCACACACACATAAAAGTTGCAGTAGGGGATGGAGTAGGCGATGGAAACAAATTGACAAGCGTGATTTATATTTGCGGAGAGAATGTGCAGGACAGAGCGGCGGTCATATTGTGTACCGCTTTGTGGTACATCTAGTTGTTATTGTTGTTCTCAAAAAGCAGTTTTGTATGGTATAAAAACAAATTTAGTCATGGTCACTCTGATAAATATATTTTGTGTGTATGGTATTGGTTTGTAAAAATGTATGGTTCATTGTATATGGCATGTTTTCAGTTTAAAGGAAGAGTAATACTTTGAATGTTTAAAGAGTAATCTATTTC
Organism: Sardina pilchardus; assembly: GCF_963854185.1. Lineage (NCBI taxonomy): Eukaryota > Metazoa > Chordata > Actinopteri > Clupeiformes > Clupeidae > Sardina > Sardina pilchardus. The sequence goes on from NC_084998.1 coordinate 25,296,483, forward strand.
ATCTGGGTTTTTATTTTATTTATATATGGACAAAACAGGCTTATTGTTGTAATAAATGTTGAATTACTCAAAATGATGGCATACAGTACATGTTTTTGCAACATACACTCCTAGTAGATTGGAATTGACAGATGTATCTTGCAAGCTCATTCACTGGCATAACGAGTCTTACATAAAGCAGGAAGTGGAACTTCGTGTGTGGATTTGTCACTGACTAGACAAAGGAACAACTCACTATACAGATTTTTTGTTTTGTTTGTTTTATTATAAATACGACAAAAAGGAAACCATTTTAATTTACAGTTATTGATCTTTATATATTGGCATGAATCAGCGGTTCAACAATTTGTATAGAGACACTTTCCAAGGATTACTGGCTTTTTCAAGTTGCACCATTATGCAACAACAATGTGGACCTTCCTCGTCAATTTCAACAAAACGGGAGGTAATCGAAAGCAATCAGAATGAACAGTGTTCTCAACAAGTGAGGATAATGAAAAGCAGCACATGAAAACGAAACTAGATATCGTGATGGGACTCGGAGGATGTTGTCCGTCTTGGTAGAGAAACAAAAAGAACAAATGAATAAAAATAGACTTCTAAACCGTATAAATGAAATCAAATATACAGTACTGACAAAATCACTTGTCTGGCATGCAACTCTGTTGCTCAGTTCAAATCATATGCAAACGTATGGCCAATGAAAAGGCAAGTTCTCACACGTTCTTTGCATAATTTATTTCTTTTCTTTCCTTCTTTTTTTAACTTATGTCATAATTTACATTTCTGCAATAAAACATGGATACAATAGCATTAGGTTTCATACTGTAAATCCAAAAATATTTTCTTTTCTTTTTCTTATTTTTTTGGATGTCAAACTGTTCTATACGTATGTGCATGTGCGTGTGTGTGTGTGTGTATGTGTGTCGGTGTGTTACCCAGAAGCCTGTTTCCCATCTTCTTGTCTGATCCATCTTTCCACAGGTTTGTCGGCGATCACCCAGGGCACATTTTCAAAGCTACAAAGTCATGATATTGCTTACAGTAGTGTGTGTGGCTGCTGAAATCGATCATTACATGGTTTTTCAATATCATTTTAAATACAAACATCGATGCGCGACCCCGCCCTTGACAGGGCGGCCCCCAGAGCCAAGGCAGAGAAGCAGAACTCAGAACACTAATAAATAATAGATGTGTCATTGGTGTGGGGTGGCAACACAAAAGAAAAACAAACATAAAAAAAATTCTTACATAGATTAGTTTCTCTTAAATAATCAACAAATATCCTTGTGTAGTGTGTAGTGTGTAGAGAGAGTGTGTGTGTGTGTGTGTGAGAGAGAGAGAGGGTAACCTTCTTTCCTTTCCCCCCTAAGCCCACCTCGCATGCCTTGCTGTCTTAACCAACACAATATATACATATATGACAATACAGTTACCAAATATACAAAGAGGAAAGTGAGTCTAGATTTCAGGTAATGCATTTCCTCCCCTTCTCTTTTTTTGGCAGCTCCCATATTACACCATGGTCATTTATTATTATCATTATTACACATTAATGTACATACAGCAAGTTAATAAATTAAAGGTGATGTGTCATCCATCATGGGGAGAGAGGTGGAGATTGAGATTCTGTAGCTTCCTCCCCCATCGTAAGCAACTACGGATTGCAGTTTAGGGAACGGTTGATCTGTTGATTCTTTTTCTTTTCTTTTTTTTCTTCTATGCTTTCGTTTGGTCTCTTTGTTCATTTGCACTTCTCATTCAAAAAAAAAAAAAGAAATCGGAAAACACGGCAACCGATACAGACATGATTCTTTCGTTGTGTTTTTTTCTTCTCGCCGCGCCGTGGGTTAAAAAGCATCCCTTTCTCCGCCGAGGGTGCTGGGCCAGGGGGACAACGAGACTGGCCCCGGACTTCAGCTTGCTGCACGCGGTGTCTTCTGCGATGCTCGTCGCTGAACTTGCTCGTGTTCGTTTTCACAGTTTTTTTTTGGGGGGGGGGAGGAAAAACAGCGGACCGTCCCACGCGGGGTTAATCCTGATATGAGTGGGACCCTCCCCATCTCCACTGGGGCTCAGGTGTGTTTAACGTGTAGAGAGAAGTCACAGTTTTCGTTTTTCTTTTACTTTTCTTTTTTGTGTTTTTTGATCGATCGCCCCCCTCCCCTCCCCGCCGGCCGTCTCAATGCTTAGGGGAGGGGGGCGGGGCTTACAGATGTCACTCACTAGTCCCTCCTAGGAGCTGATTGGCTCCCGGGCGGCTGAGATGGGGCCCAGCACATGCCATTCGCTCACCTCTTCCAGTCTGCTCCTCCTGCCCGCTGCTCCTCCTCCTCCTCCTCCTGCTCCTCCTGCTCGCTGACGTCAGTACCTGTTCTGGTGCTCGTAGTGCCACCGGTTGAAATCAATGTTGAACGCTACGATACTCCCGGACGCCATGCCAGTGATCAGAGTCCTGTGGAGAGACCAAGAGGCATGAGAGGGCATCCGCTGACCACCGCTGCACTCCCATCACTACGGCAACATCGACTAGCGGAGTGCTAGCGTATAGATTTACAGTCAGACATTCATCGATCCTTTTGGAAATGACCCCTTACAAAAGTTCAATGTTTGCGGTAGATTTTCAGCAAACTTGAAGGTGAATTATGGGAAACAAATGAGGTCACTAGAATATATTGCCAGAAATTTGCCACTGTTGGCTGCTAGAGGCAAACTTCCAGCAAAGTTCTGGCAACAATGAGTTTTGCCTGAACTAGTGGCAAATGTGTTCGCCAGTGATTTGCCATCACACACCACTGCAAATTTGCAAAAAAAAACATTGCCAAAAGTTAACCGCAACTGTTTGCCAGAAACATAATTTACATGTGAAAATATGACCTTTCCACAAATGTACGGCAACTGTTGTCTAGAAACCTGACATTTCTGTAAGGGTCACCTTGGACCACACAGCTCAGTCAGATAGACAGAACAAACAGGACATCCATACACTCCCCTAACAGCCAGACAGGAACTGTCAAGCGGCTCGAAAGTTGCACAATGAAATGACACAACATACAAACCCATAAAATACAGGAAGTGAGCTAAGAGTGTGTGGGAGCGTGTGTGTATACAGTACCTCTGGTCATGGGACAAGTCCATAGCCCTAATGCCGGCGTCACAGCCAGGATAGATGTAGAGCTGCTTGAAGTCGCAGGCCTGCCACACCTCCACCACGCCGTTGTCCCCTCCCGTCACCAGGTTCTGGCCGTCGCTGCTCAGCAGGATGGCCTACGCGACCGCCGGAGAGGACCAGAGGGCCAGACAGTTGGTCAACACAACAGCTGCTTCCACTTCTCTTTTGTCCACATACACAGATGATTGCTCACACACACTCACATGAATAATCGTGATCATGGCCTTTTTCTCACAAGTTTTTCTCATGCACACGCATACACTCAAATACACACACACAGTCAAACACACACATTCACGCACCCACACAAACAGACGAGCAAATACACACAGGCGCACACACGCACACACACAGACACACACAGACACACACAGACACACACAGACACACACACACAGACATACACACAGTACACACACTACTCTTTTGTCACAACATCTCCATCTACTCTCCGAGGTCTTACCCGTGTGGAGTCGTTGATGTCCATCTGGGCGAGCAGCTTGCCGTTGATGCTGAAGTTGCAGAACTGCCCCCTCTCGTAGTAGATGATGCAGTGGCCCTCGCTGGACACGGAGATGAGGCGCGGCCGCAGGCAGTTCTCTGGGCCCTCCAGGGCCCGCAGCAGGTCACCAGTGATGGTGTGCACCAGGCACGGCCCCTCTGTTGACCACACACACACACACACACACACGCACACACACACACACACAGACACACATACACACACATACGCACACAAACATCCAGCATTAGAAAACGACACGACTGATCTTCATACTGTGCATTCACTTGTATATATTCAATGTTAGGCCAGGCCTACAGACAGTCTAGGCCTTTGTTTGTGTGTAACATACAGACCTTTAGCTCCGCTGATGACGAGACCCAGCTCAGCACAGACGGACACACACACCACCTCGTGGTCATGGCCCGTGAGCACGGCGCGAGGGGCCGGGTAGTCACCTGCACACACACCAGCACAAACACCTGTCAGTCAACAAACACAGTCCTACAAACACCAGCTGTACTCGTCCTGTTATCTTCACTCAAAACATTGATGTGATTGCTGTTGACACTGCATGTGGCAGATACAGTACATGTCTGTGGACAACTATTTTACATCATAAACGTTAAAGATATTATGCATGAAAACCTGCAACAAACATGCACATAGACATACTCCAGGGAACCTACTGTATATGATACAGGGTACATACAGAAACCTATATAGATGCTATAGGACATATACACTAAAGATGGAGAATCATACACTACACCACCTAGGGAGGCTATACATGAGACAGCCATCAATCCATCAATCACGGGCCAATATTGATTGACTGATTGATACTTTATTAATCCTGCAGATGACTGTGTTACAGCAGCTCCAGTACGTGGCGCATGGTAACACATGGCTGGAGGAGGGACTCACTGTTGTTGGGGTTGTCTCCGATGATGTGGTGCCGTCCACTCCAGTACCAGAGCAGCAGAGTGGCATCCCTGGAGCCCGACACGATGTAACAGTCCCCGCCGATGTAGGACTCGGAGCGGGCCAAGCAGGTGACCACATCCCAGTGGCCGAACACGATCTGCGTGAGCTTGCCTGGCCACCGAGAAAGAGGAAGAGTGAAATCAAAAACACACACGCTCTGGCCAGACACAATCTAGGTGAGCTTACCTGGCCACAGAGAAAGAGGAAGAGTGGATATCGCACAAACCCACACACACAGGTACACACGTGAACAACCACATGCCCGCGCCCACACACACAGTCCAAGTGATACGGAACTAAAAGTTATTCTTACACCGTGTCCTAATTGTACGCGACTGCGCGACTGTTGGTGCGCCTGATAGTTTGTGTGAACATTGTATCCGTTAACATTCTTTAATGAACCTTTGTTGCGTCGTGAGAAAGTTAATGTCAAGGCGACGCGATGTGACTAAAATAGAAACGGACAGAGCGACAAAACAGGGTTGAAGAAGTCGCGTAGCAAAGCAACTTGTCGCGTTCAGTCGCATCGCATTCAGTCAGGACATTCCAATTGAAAATACAGCGATGGAACTGATTTTGTTGCACGCATTCGGTCGCGTCGCTTGCAGTTAGGACACGGTGTTACACTCTTTGTTTTCTGTCCATAAAAACACAAAGCACAAACAAAACTACAACAACTACAGCTACAAATGTTTGATCTATGGCTTTCATAGGTCATAGAAATATGTCAGGGCAACTCATGTTTGGATACTCACTCATTTGATTATGAAAAGTGTTATCATGATAAAAATGTGACGTTTTAAATCTTGTTAGGATAATAAAGCAGCACAAATGCAACAATCTAATGTGAGCGTACCGGTCTCTGTGGAGTAAACTCGGAAGCTCTTGTCCCAGAAGCCACACACCAGGATGTAGCGGTTATCAGCGGTCACCACGAAGCAGTGCGTGTTGATCTGGATACTCTGGTCCACCAGGTCTGTGATCTGCCTCTTGTTTATCCCAGAGTTGTTCGCTACAGTAACACAACAAACACCACAGCAAGTCTGCATCACATGATCATACAGTACATACAAAAATGTTTATTGTGCTTTTGTTACGTTCTTTTCCAGCTTTTAGGTTTCTTCTTCTTCTCTTTCTCTCTCTCTCATTCCTTTTTTTTTTGGCATGTTTCCATGAAGTCTTTTACTCACCAATCAGAGGGTCCATCTCGATGGGAAGATGATGAGCCTGTTCTAAAGAGTATCCTGGAGCTCCTCTTAGTCCTTCAACACACACACACAAACACACAAGAGACAGGAACAGCATTTTTATTAACTAGACTGGACACGGCCACCATTACTAATACTTCATCTTGACAGACACGATTGAGGACAGACAGATACAGTACATATCCCATGACCACCACTCATGAACTAGGTAGAGCAGAGCTCTTGCCAACCCAGCTTTACATTCTCTATGAGTGGCCTTGGATATTGAAAGGGGCCTCCCTGACTTGATGAGGTTTGAGATACAGTAGAAGCATTGACTGTGCCATGTGATGCCCATATGTGTGTGTGTGATGCCCATATGTATGTTTGTGTGTGTGTGATGCCCATGGGATGCCCATATGTGTGTGTGTGTGTGTGTGTGTGTGTGATGCCCATGGGATGCCCATATGTGTGTGTGTGTGTGTGTGTGTGTGTGATGTCCCGACTCACCGACGGTGTTGTGCCAGCGGTTGACGGCGAAGAGGCGGCTGCAGGTGACGGTGACGGCGGCGGGGATGCTGAGGTGCGGCAGCGTGTTGGCCGCCACGTGCGTGACGGGCGAGTTGGACGGGAACTTGAGCACCATGATGACGTCCTGCTGCATCTGGTCCTTAAACATCAGCGGACTCTGGGGAAGGAAACACTGATGAGCAGAAGAGAGAAAAGAAAAGAGAGAGAGGGAGAGAGAGAGAGAGAGAAGGCAGAAGAGAGAAAAGAAAAGAGAGAGGGGGAGAGAGAGAAAGAGAGAGAAAAGGCAGAAGAGAGAAAAGAAAAGAGAGAGGGGGAGAGAGAGAAAGAAAGAGAGAGAGAGAGATAGAAGGCAGCAAGAGGTAGGGAAGGGAGGGAGAGTAGGGGAGTAGAGAGGAGGGGAAGGAACCCAGAGGGAAGGGGAGATAAGACACAGGGATAGAGAGGAGAAGGAGAAAAGGAGGAGAGAGGGAGGAGGATGAGGATGGAGAGACAAGGAGAGGAGGACAGGATGGAGAGAGGTATATTAGTGCGGAACTACGAGGTACACACACAGAGGAGGGCTGCAGGCACTGGGGCGTCGGGAAGGAAGGGCGGGGTTGGGGGGGGGGGATTGGTAGGTAGGTGGGGGGAAGGGGGAGGAAGGTGACCCTAGGTGGACGTGATGTTCGGAATCAAGTGACCTGGGTCAGATTCATTTGAAGCCATTTAGACACACACCCGTGTGAATAACAAGGCAGCACTTAGCTCTAGTGCACTGATGGGACGCCACTTGTCCTCTGTTGGCTGCCAGTCAGAGGGCCCATTAAGATGCTGCACGAGCTCTACCAGCTCAGCAAATGTGGGACCACACATCTGCTTCCTGACAAGGCCTGTGTGTGTGTGTGAGTGTGAGTGTGAGTGTGTGTGTGTGTGTGTGTGTGTGTGTGTGTGTGTGTGTGCCTCTGTCTCAGATCAGTGTCCTTGCCAAAGCGACTTAAAAAACATCTGCATAGTGCAAGTGGAAGATTTATGACGCACAGTTCACAGCCTGTGTACAAATACAGATTAGGGGTGGGACTCACACACAAATGATAACAGTAATATCAGAATTCTGTGATACACAATACATAATAATCTGTGATTCATCATAATGTCTGTATAAATGAAGGGTAAAAAATAGCCCTGCATTGGCAAAATGATGCATTTGATGTACAACAAAGTGCAAGTGTTCATACAATCACAAGCTTACTCGAAACGGGCCACCGCTGGAACTCATGAAGTTGTGAGGAGTATGTCAGGTTGGTCTGGTCAAATTGGTTATCCATTTGGATCACTTGCATGTTTTAGCACAAATATTGATATTGGGCGCTAGGTATTGATGCTTGAATCACAAACATCTGTTGATACGATATTTCGATACTCAATATTTTGTCCCATCCCTAATACAGATCAGTAGTGACCAGCTGTGAACCCTTCATGCACAGTGCTGTGTGTGTGTGTGTGTGTGTGTGTGTGTGTGTGTGTGTGTGTGTGTGTGTGCGTGTGTGTGTGTGTGTGTGTGTGTGTGTATGTGCGTGTGTCGGTAGGGCAGGAGAGAGATGTGTGCCGAGGCTCTCACCAGGTGCATGGTGTGTGTGTGTGTGTGTGTGTGTGTGTGTGTGTGTGTGTGTGTGTGTGTGTGTGTGTGTGTGTGTGTGTGGTTGTGACGGTAGGGCAGGAGGGAGACGTGTGCCGAGGCTCTCACCAGGTGCATGGCGGAGCTGCGTGGCGGGTGGGGCTCGATGAGCAGCTGAGATGGGACCTGGCCAAACGTCTGGATCTGGACCTCCATGGTCTGCAGAACAATGAACAATAGAGAACAGAGAGAGAGAGAGAGAGAGAGAGAGAGAGAGAGAGAGACAGAGAGAGACAGAGAGAGAAAGGGGAAGGGGAGAGGCGTCAACATAATCAATGCATGGTGAAGTATAGCATATATTTCGCTTTGGACAAAGGCATCTGCTAAGTAGCATAACTGTAACCGTTAAATACATCCTAAATACATTTCTGTTATCTTCAAAGATGTGATTTTGAATATAATTTTTTTGCTAACATTTCAAACCGTAAAAGTGTCATTAAGGATGTCAGATCCAGTTGTTAATGCTATTAAGGATGTCTGATCCAGTTGTTACCGTAATTTCCCAACTATTAGCCACGGCTTATACATTGATTTAGGAACATTTCTTCAGCTATGAGGTTAATCCACAGGGGGCAGTTAATATGGTATTAATATGGTTTTGTTTCTTTGACCTTGCATAAAACACTGTCCTGTGGCTTATACACAATGCAGCTAATACACAGGAAATTACTGTAGTATTATTAAGGATGTCTGATCCAGGTGTTAGTGCTATTAAGGATGTCTGATCCAATTGTTAGTGCTATTAAGGATGTCTGATCCAGTTGTTAGTGCTATTACATGTAAGGATGTCTGATCCAGTTGTTAGTGCTATTACATGTAAGAATGTCTGATCCAGGTGTTAGTGCTATTACATGTAAGGATGACTGATCCAGGTGTTAGTGCTATTACATGTAAGGATGACTGATCCAGGTGTTAGTGTTATTAAGGATGTCTGGTCCAGTTGTTAGTGCTATTAAGGATGTCTGATCCAGGTGTTAGTGCTATTAAGGATGTCTGGTCCTATGTTATCTGCCCTCCTGCCTGGTCTAGTACGCACCTCTCTGAGCAGCGGGTCAGTGATGGTGTCGGGGCTCAGTGACCCCTCGTAGGACAGGTAGTGGAACACGTTGAGGCCCCGGACGGCCTCTGGGCCGCGCTGCTTGTAGCCGAAGATGAGGTCAATCCACTGGTGCAGCTGGCAGGACACAAACTCACTCTCCAGAGCCTGGGAGATAACAGGGGAACAGATTCATATACACAGATATACACTGCATACACTGTATACACTCCACAATCAAACACACAACTGTGCCATTGTACAACAGCGCTTACTGCAAATACAGTAAATACGGTATCCTGAACGTAGTGATGTACTGTACAGTATCTTACAGTAGAATTACGGCATAATTCAAATTATGCCTGGGACAAAGTGATCTGAAAGGAATTGAATGAATATCTAAGATAAATACTAAATTTCTCCAACAAATAAGCCATGAGGAGTTCCCTCACCATCCTGTTGATTCGGACAAAGTCCTCTGGCTTCTTGGCCCATGCAGGCAGGTCCACGTCACACACCATCATCCTGTCGTCCCTCACGCCCAGGCTGTAGCCATTGCTGTTGACAAACATCTCGGGGAGGTAGTAGAACTCTGGGATCAGCTCCTGTGAAGACACAGCAACCACAACGTCAGCAATCATTTGTAGCTTGCCTTCAGTCCACAAACTTTCTGAGAATCAAATAAAGATACACTACTACTAATGGCCAAGTGTATTCCACTGACCTAAGATAAAGTATTCCACTGACCTAAGACAAACCACGGGCCAGGGAACTGAACCACAGCTGCACATGTCTCTTTGGGGGCTCCATAGTATTGGCCATTAATATACATTGAACGCATTGTGTTCTGTCAACTCTCACCTTCACATCAGAGGTGTCTCTCTGACAGTTCCTCCAAGAGCGCGCGATGCCAGAGAAGGTGCGGTCAGCGTGGTCAAACTTCTTGTCATTGCCGCTGAGGAAGAAGGTGGTGAAGGGTTCCTACAGCAGAAACAGTCAGACAGACACATAGGTGAGTTTTGGCGACCCCTCTTGGTGACGGTGTGTATTGTCGGTCATGACGATGCGGGCTGTACTCACTATCCTGACGAGCCAGGAGAGCGTGCCGGCGGATGTGGAGTAGAGCAGGTCGTAATGGTGAGGGGGGGTTCCGTCTTCCTCCCAGTTCTCGTAGCGCTCTGCGTAGAACGCGGCGCGCTTTGGATTCAGGGCTCCGATTGGCTGAGATGGCCAGACAGGAAGAGGAGGAGTGTGACAAGTCAGAAGAGCAGCGACACAGAATCCCACACATTATTTGCACACCAAACCCATCACTTGCTCGACAAAACTATATTCTCAATTGTTATTAGCTTTTCAAGAAGCCATTTCCTCTGCCCTTAAAGCAACACTACTGTAAATCACTTTTCCTGTTGCACGCACGCTATTTGTTTATCCAGCAAATAATAATGTCCACAGACAAGGTAAAGAATGCTGCATGATTTTATGAAAGTATGATGTATTGCGACATCGAAGCAAGTCAAATTTGTAGTTTCTTATGTATCATTCCATCGAACTACAGATCTGCTACCCGATCTGGCAAACAGACTGTACATAGTGCGGTTATAGCCGATAGAGGGCCGCAAAGCGAAAGCAGAAGTGCCATTCACCCTATTACGAGTTGATGAACCACTGAAATGATTTTGGAAACATTATTTTAAGGTACAAAAAACTCTGCTGGTGTTGCTATAAGGTACACACTATCTGATCATCTTTTTGTCTTTACAGTAGTTGGATGGCCGGCCTGATCCTTTGATACCTTTGAGAGATCTCTGAAGTTCCCGGGGAGGGTGAGGTCCAGCTCCTCGGACTCGTAGTTGGTGAGCACCCAGGGGAATATGGGATACTGGTTCAAGTCATTGTACGTCCTCCCTGAACACACACGCAGAACAGTACATTCAGTACAACAGCACATTAGTACATTAGAACATTCATGTGCATCTATAATAACAACAGCAGTCATAATGAAACTGCTCTCAGCTACATGACATGCTAAAACCACTCCTTTTATGAAAAAGCCATCAGTGGTATCAGGAACGTGTGCCTTGTCCAGTGCTGACCCACCTGCGATGGTGTTGAGGAACATGAGGTACTCAAAGTTGGAGATCTCCCTCCTCTGCCATCGCTGCGTCATGTTGGAAGACTTGAAGAGCTGCCGTGGAGTGGCCAGAGAGATCCGTCTGAGGGGACAGATGCCATGGTCAGAGGTGGACAGCACACACAGACCTCACTCAAACACACCGGCTTTGTTTGCCAAAGTGACCGTTAGTTAAGCAGACATGCCCTTTTTAGCAGGGACTGTAGTCCTGGTACACTTCAGACACTAGAACCATTTGAGGAACATGGTGTGGATTTTAGACTACAACGTCTTAGGCCCAATTCAACGCAACGAGACCAGAGTTGCAGCGGTGTGAATATGTTGCATGTAGTCAATCTGTTGCAAGCCGTCAAAAAGCATTCAACATGTTTAGTCGCAGTTGCAAGGTTTTAGAACGTCGCGGCTCGTCTCGCCGGGAATCTTTGGTCTGAACCCTACGTCATACTCATAGATGTCCAACATAACACTCCAGGCCATGTTCATTCCTGCCATGGTGAACCATTGTCCATGAGGGCCTTACCTTGCCTGGGGCAAGCCATAGCTGGTGCCAACTCCCACACGGGGCAAACTGTACACCACTTTCTTCACTGTCGCCTGATCAGGGAAGTTGAACATGACGGAAGCTAGGAGACAACAAATGAATAAAAATCACCACCGGTACCAGAGAATTGAGTCGCTATGAAAGTCATTCTGTGAAAAACAGCATTAGACCAACTACCCATGAAGTCCAAATGACATTCTGACTCTAAAAACATTTTATTAGAACACTATAGCTCGACTCGATACTTCCTGAGATATTGTATTAGGAGAATTGTCTCAAAACTCTCTTTCATAATGGCTTTGCTAGAGTATTATCTCATGAGTTTACTCTCGTTTCGCCTTGTGTTCTTCGTACATTTCTACTCTTCTACATTTCATTTCTAAAAATGATTAATCACAAAAAATGAGACAGCATTAAACTCAGCGATCTTACTTCTGTTGGCCATGAAGACCTCCAGGCCCGTGTTCTGGAGCAGGTAGCGTCTGGAGAAGACCGCCCGGATTTCACTGAACATCCACTTCCCATGGAGGCCCTCGGAGTAGGCCAGGACCTGACAGACACAGCAGACGCTTTTATTGAACTTTCAGACCTTTCAGACCTTCTGAAGTTTAAAAAAATTAATGCATTAAGTGTAAACATGCTCTGAAAGATTGTAGAGAAATAAAAGGCCTGGTTACAGAGTCTGGCCAAAGAGAGAGAGAGGTGGAGGTATGAATTCTCTTTGTGATCCATACAAGATCATTTTAAAAATATATTGTGCATCACAGTAAGATGCTTGGTAATCTAAGTAACACTGACACACACACACACACACACACACACACACACACACACACACACACACACAGCATAGTCTACAGCTCTAGAACCCCAACACACGCACGCACGCACGCACGCACGCACGCACGCACGCACGCACGCACGCACGCACGCACGCACGCACGCACGCACGCACACACACACACACACACACACACACACACACACACACACACACACACACACACAGAGAGCCCGAGAGACAGAGTGCTTTTCACTTTCGCTGCTGTGCGTTAGTGGGGCTGTCTTGGTTAAGGCTCCAGGGCAAACAGCAGCAGTGGGTGGCATGACTGAATGCCTGCATCCCAGTGCACCCATGAGCTGATCAGTTTGGCATTTGTGGGTTAGGACATCGTGACACAAACTGCACTAGTAGGACAGTGACGGATTCAGTGTAACATGGATGGGTATTATGCACAGAGTTATTTGTGTTATTTGTCTTTGAGGAATGCACTGAAGGTACATTGCTATCAAAATTCAATAGCGAGCCCAGGAGTTTACTTTAATGCCAAACAGCTCACTGAGGAGATGCTTCAAGAGAAGTCGTCTGCCTTCAAGGAGTCTGTATGAAGACGGACTGGGGGATGCAAATCACTATTCTGCTGTCTGTGGTCTCTGGCACAAGATATGCCCACGCTATTTACCACAACAAATGGGAGACATTTCTAAAGGCACTCTAAAGCTGCTAATCTGGGAGAACAATGGAAAAACATAACAAATGGTAAACATACTGCTCAACAAACAAACAGCCCAGACTCCCTATGGCTTGGAAACTTTATAAGGTAATGCATTCATCCATCTTACAGTATTTGTAGAGCGATTCTGAGAGAGAAAAAGCTTGAAGAAATCAAACCCCTCATAGCACATTGTGATGCTCTGAAGGTTTTCTTCCTAGACTTTATTGAAATACCACAATATTACAGAAGTTCAGAGAGACTACTTTTGGTTCAAAGAGAGCATTTCCGTACATTGTGATGCTCTGAAGGTTTTCTTAATAGACTTTGTTGAAATACCACATTATTACAACCGTTCAGAGAGAGCTTTTTGGTACATTGTGATGCTCTGAAGGTTTTTTTTTAATAGACTTTCTCTGAAATTGTGTAATATGATAAAAAAGATAATAAATAGTGTAGTGGCACACACACGCACACACACACACACACACACACACACAGACACACACACACACACACACACACACACACAGAGACACACACACACACACACACACACACACACAGACAGCCACACACACACACACACACACACACACACACACACACACACACACTTACTTTTGCATCAATCTTTTTAAACGCGGAGTCGTCCTCATCCACCTCAAAGTAGATCTCGGTGGTGGTGATGGAGAGAGTTCCACGAGCCACCACCACCGGAGCCACCAGCTGGGCAGGCGTGCTCAACACCACAGGGCCTGTACGAGCAACGAGAACCGGTCAGAACCTCACCTAGAACACACTGGGGTGGACCATCATATTCTACAGCACTACAGAGTTGTTAGCCTAAAATATGCCATAGAACTGTTAATTCCATCGAATCATAGATGGCTTTTTACAGTTAATTATTGCCTAAAGAGATTGAACGCTGTTAAATGTTTGATAAATCAACAACAAAAAAAATCAGAAACTTGCTCTCAATTAAGTGTTACGTTTTAACAAATATTTAAGATTGTATAAGCGTTGATCAGGGACCTTTTGGTTAGTGTCTCCATTAATGTTTTTTTTTAAGGACAACTTGCCTCTTGAGGTAAATATTCTTGGGCGAAAACTTGCTAAAAATGAAATGAACAATGTTGCTGTGAGAACCATGGTTGACTAAGACACAATAAATGCATGAAGGAACCCTGCTGGTAAGACATTGCACAATGATAACAAGATATTGCACAATGAGAGAATCCGATACTTTTGCTCAATAAATAATTTATTAAGCTAAAATAATTCAACCCAATACTATTAATAACCATATGAAAAAGCGCTTCATGTAGTATGCAAAGTAAATGGCTTCAAGAGGACTTTGTTGTGACATGATGAGAGATGAGCGAGAGATGCTGGGACTTGATGCTTGCCTTTTGCCTGTGTGAACATGGGAGACAAGCCTCACTGTAGATAACAAGAGCAAGTTTAAAACAGATGAAACTGCTATTTGCTATCATGGCGGCCACTGTTTTGAATGAGAGAGCTGCCCCGTGGGGGGTGGTGTGTGTGTGTGTGTGTGTGTGTGTGTGCGTGGGGGGGGGGGGGGGGGGGTTGCTAGGTTACCTGCGAGGTTGTCAATCTCCTTCTCCTGCAGCAGGCTCACGGCGTCGTCGTCTCCCTCCAGCATGAGCTCCGTCTCGGGGTTCTGCGCCACCACCGATTGGCTGCGGAACGCCTTCTTGGATTTCTCGTCCTCCTCCTCGTCTGTGCCTGCACCACACACACACACACACACTTCATCTCACATGAACTGTAGCAAAAGCCAATTTCATTCAGACCATTCAAATGGATTTCGAAACCATTTCTGATTGATTGCTAGAAGACACAGATAAATTACAAGGATACAAGGAGGTTTATTTGTCACATGCATACAGTATCATTTGATACCTTCTCTGTGTTCCCCGCATTTCCCTGTGATTCCAACTATGTTATAATAAGCTAAATGTGCACTACCCAGGTTAATTATGCAGTCAACCCAGGCTAGTAAATGATACAGCATTCTGTTTTTGCATGGCCACAAACTAAACATCTCTAGTGCCCAGTGGACTTCACAGCACTGACCATATTCGGCCAGATCCTTGAGTGGGACATCAGGGTGGGTGGAGCCAAACGCGTTCCGTACAAATCTCCGCCTCCTCCGCAGGTCGTCCTCCCAGTAGTCCAGACGCCAGAAATCGTGGAGTACGCTACCAAGGCAACAGCACACATGATCACACTCAGTACGCTACCAAGACACATTACACATAATGATCACACTCAGTATGCTACCAAGACACATTACAGTACGCACACGTTCACACTCTCATGGGTCAGGTTCATACTGATAAAATAATATACTCATAGAAAATCAATTCCAACAGTAGCACAGAGAGAGTGAAGAACGAAGAACAGCTAACCATTTAACTACCGATTCATGTTTTAACATTTTACACGTGTATTTACTCACTTAGCGATATAGCAATAGTTAAAGTAGCAATTTAGCAAGCATTGTAATCCTTGTACATCTTTGCCATCATTCTCTAGCCTTCCCCTCCCTCACCTCTGAGACATGGTGCCCCAGGCTCCATGCTTGTTGGTGAGAATGTTGAGGATCTTCTGCTTGAGCTGGTTGGCTGTCACGTGATCCCTGTGCTTGGCAGCGCTGATCAGGTGATCGCACATCTTCTCCTCCTCTCTCCTGTCTGCCGCATACTGGGCACAGTTGGACTGCGGGCACGGGACACGGGCACAACACAGGGAGATATTTAGAGAACGAGTCACGTCCAGTAGCAATGTATTTTCTACTAGTATGTGGCCAAGTTGCAGGATGGTGGCCGTAGGCTGCTGATGTTGTGGTGTTCTCACCTCGAACTCGGCGTGCTTGTGGACATCCTCTGCTCTCTGACGGTTCAGTATGAACTCGGCCTCGTTGGCCACCCGCACAATGTGGTCCTTCATGGCATGACACAGCAGCCTGGCGAGAGGACACACACAGTCAGACAGTGAAGATGTTTTACCTGAGGAACGCTGAGCAGCAGCCAAATCATCTTTTCATGCCCCCCCCCCCCCAACATAAACAATACAAGAGACACTTGACTTTAAAAGTGTAGTAGTGACTTTAGTGTCTTGAAGGGGATTGTTTGGTTACCTTCCTTCGTTGATGAGCTCGATGAAGGCCAGGCCAGCATTCTTCTGTATTGAATTCTGCCACTCCTGAAATAAACAGATGCTCTTACATTACTGTCTGCTCTGACCTGGATCAATACTTTCGGATACAACAGCAACCCCTATTCTATACTTTTAGGGTCTGTAGCCTACACAGCTGCACAAAAAGATTACATAGGGCCTCACAGATATTGAAAACCACCTCCACAATATAGTAATGTTAATTTTACAGGCATGTGGTGATTTTTCACGAGCAGTATAGATATACTACAATCAGGCATTGGGAATACATATGGAGAATAATGTCAAAATAACAAAAATGGTATATAAAACAGAAATAAAAAAATCCCGGGTTAAAATAATAATCGGGAAACAGTAAGCATTTGTACCATAGTTGTTGACTCATTCAAAATCAAATAATTTATTTATCCAATTGCCTCCCTGAGATCCTGCCTGTTACATTAGCTATAATGGAGAACAAGCCTGTCCTTCTACTTATTGCTGCCGAAGGACACCGCGATGGGAGCTCCAGTTACCCTCTGCCTTCCTGCCAATCAATATTTGGGCTAAAGTTTCCTCCCTGGAGCCACTAATGGAGGCCCGGCCTGGAGGCGCTGTAATGCTACCCCCCGGCTGATGGAGGGATGAGACCAAGAGAGGAGTGGAGTGGAGAGGAGAAGGAGATGAAACAGCTCCACAAAGCACAGGGTGTGCAGCAGAGAGAGAGAGAGAGAGAGGGAGACACCTCATTGCTCTTTGTGGCTTTTCTCAGTCGTTTCATGGCTGTTCATCCCCATACCGAGATGAACAAAGGCAAAAGAAAAAAAGAGCGAGTACAGAAGAAGGAAAAGAAAAGAGCGAGTACAGAAGAAGGAAAAGAAAAGAGAGAGCGTCCAGATGCAAGGAGGACTGGACCTTCACCAGACCTTCACAGACTCATCCGAGTAAAGAGGAGAATCCCAGAGAGAACAGAGGGAAATGGCCTGAAATGGCGTTTGATGTGCCTTAGCAAGGCGTCCGCATACACACACACGCTGGGCTTCTGTGTGCTTGTGAACACTCTCTGATGTGGATGGCTGAGATGGACAGAAAGATGAGGGCAAAGGAGAAGGCATTGTTCTCCAGCGTACTGAGGATGGATCAAACTGACGGTAATTATATATTCTGTATGTATATTTAAAAAAAAAAATCTGCATGTGAGGCTTTGTGGATGGATATACTGTAGAGCTTGGTGAATTCTTGCGTTAATAATTTAAACTATACCGACATAAGCTATGATATCATTCAAATGGGAAACTGTGTAAAAAGAGTTTGAAGATGTGTGTGAAGACAACTCGGTTGTGTGGTGTGACAAGTATTGCTTGTCAGAGCCAAAACAAATCACACAACGAAACAAACAAACTGAACAAGAGGATAATTGTCACGGTTAAGCACTGGCTGGCTCTTGAGCTTCCATTACTGATAGATGGTTTTTCATCAGTGCAATACTCTTGAAACTAGGTATATTACCATACTTTTGGAGAAATACTAGGCAGTACAGTCCTTGCAAACTTCCCACCCCACCCCCACCCCACCCCCACCCCTCGCCCCCTCTATTGAGCTCGGTGGGTGTAGCCGTGTGTGCTCAGTACAAGTGGATGGGTTGGCTATCTGCCTACCACTGGCATGTGTGCTATGTGAACAGCAGAGGGTGTTTCACTGCAAACACACAACCAGGGCAGCAACCCACACCAGACTTTACAAACCCCACGAAGAGTCCGACTGGCGGGCGGTAACAGACGACAATCTTGTGTGTCGAGCTCCAAACGGAGAACCAAATGTTTTTTGTTTTCTGAAAATGGAGAAGGAGATGTCTGGCGGGCCAGAGAGTCTCCTGTGTGTGTGTGTGTGTGTGTGTGTGTGTGTGTGTGTGTGTGTGTGTGTGTGTTAGAGATTTTCACTTCCAGCTGAGTGAGAGGAAATGGACTCTGGTGTAAATGTCAGTGGGCTCTCTGATCACAGCATCCCATGACTCTTCTTTTATGAGCACTTGCACTACGTGCTACAGTACGTCCTGCCTTTTATTGATTTTGCTTTTCATTCTGCAAACTGCTCTTTTTTGTCCCCCTTACAGTTTGGTTATATTGATTTGATTTGGTATTCAGAGTGCCTCCTAGGCATTTGGCAATAGATCCACCCATAGCACTTACGGTCCTTATTCCAGCTTGTGCCAAATCACCAAAAATGTCAATGTTACAAAGACTTCTTTAGACTAATTTGTCTTAGGATTTTTTCTGATTCATGTGCTGTACAAGTCTTTCAGGTTTTCTTTAAGTAGAAGAATGTTTCCTTGGCAGTTCAGTTTCCTCAGCCCTTACCTGTGCTTCACTGTAAGCATTAGAATAATCTGTTGACTATCTGTAGGCCTCAGAGGAGACAATCATGGACTAATTGGAAGCAACCTCTGCACATCCCTAAAATAATCTCCTTGATGCTATTAGGGTCGTAGAGATGGGTGCACAGCTAGTGTGGGGAACACTGTGCTGTGCTGTGCTGTGCTGTGCTGTGCTGTGCTGTGCTGTGCTGTGGTGTACTGTGCTGTGATGAGCTTACCTGAGAGCAGAGCAGCATGACCAGCTCCACTACAGATGTGCTGGACTTCATACACACCAGACCTGCACAGAGCAGAGAAGGGACAAGGAGTGAGCAGAGGAGGACACGGATTCTCTCCATCTCTTTCTCTCTTACTCACACACACACAGACACACTTTCTTCTCTTTCTCTCTCTTACTCACACACACACACTTTCTTCTCTTTCTCTCTCTTACTCACACACACACACACACACTCTCTCTTCTCTCTCTCTCTTACTCACATACACACACACACACACACACTCACTCTCTCTCTCTCTAATACTCACACACACACACTCTTTCTCTCTCTTCTCCCTCTCTTTTACTCACACACACACATTTACACACTATTTCTCTCAACCCACACAAACACATATTAGGGAAAGACAAGACACTGAAACGCAGGACTGATGTTGGCAGCACAGGAGATTGACCAGTACAACAGCACAGCCACTGCAGTCCTCTGACCAACAGGCAAATAGGTAAACAGAGAGGAAGAGAAAGTACAAGAGAGAGGGAGAGAGAGAGAGAGAGAGGGAGAGAGTCAGATAGAGAGGGATAGAGACAGTCAGATAGAGAGAGAGAGACAGTCAGATAGTTAGATCGAGAGAGAGAAAGAGAGGAAGAGAGAGAGAGAGAGGAAGTCAGAGGGCTCCAGTGTCTGAGACAGAACAACAGACTGACACACATAGAAGCAGTGGGCGTGATTCTATCTGAGCTCTGCAGATACACTGCAGCCTAAACTGGCTCACTCGTCACCCTGAACACTACAGTTTTGCTATCTGCAAATACCCACACACTACCACATCCCCTCACTACCACATCTCCTGCCATCAAACTGCACAAGACATGCACTGCAACTCTCCCAACCTCCCATCCCCTACACCATGACATCAGTTACAGTACCTGTGCGTGGTCCATGCGGGCATGAGGCAGCCAGTGGCAGACACACACACACACACACACACACACACACACACACACACACACACACACACACACACACACACACACACACACACACACACACACACACACACACACACACACACACACACACACACACACACACACACACACACACACACACACACACACACACACACACACACACACACACACAAACACGCGGCAGACAGGGACGTGGCGAGGTGAAGACTCCTCCACACAGACATCGGTGAGGAGGAGGAGGAGGACGAGGAGGAGGTGGGGGAGGACGACAACGACGAGGAGGAGGACGAGGAGGAGGAGGACGAGGAGGAAGGGGGGAAGAAAAAAAGGAAGCACAATACAGCACCTGTACCTTCTATGAGCAACTCCTGCCCATGGCTGCCCAGAAGGGTGCGGGACAGGAAGGGGGCGAAGTCCACGAAGATCTCGCGCAGCAGTGGTGCCACCTTCTCCAGCGCCCGCTCCAGCTTGGTGGTGATGCTGTGGGACGGGCACACACACACACACACACACACACACACACACACACACACACACACACACACACACACACACACACACACACACACACACACACACACACACACACACACACACACACACACACACACACACAGGTGGAGGAGAAGAGAGGAGAGGAGGACAGAAAAGGGAGAAATGTGACCGAAAAAGGAGAGAGAGAGATGGAGCGACAGAGAGACAAAAAAAGAGGAGAGAGATGGGAGACAGACAGGCGGTATGAGTACCAAAGAGGGGAGAGGAGGGGGAACAGGGTTAGCAGCGGTCAGCACTGGTGGTCAGACCATACACAACAGACACAAAGTGAGGCTCGAGAGGTCACCGAGCGGCCCGAGAGGGCGTCCGTGTTAGTAAGTGACGGGCAGAGAGTTGAGATGCTGTTACAGGTGTTATGGAGCACTCTGGGTCAACCCATTCCCCCCAAAGCAGCACTAACAATATCCATCCCCCTCTCTCTATCCCTTTCTCTCTTTCCCTCTCTCTCTCTTGCTCGCTCTCTCTCTCTGCACACATCACTTTCTGCACAGTCTCTCTATCTCCTACCCAAGCCTACTGTAGTTTGTGAAGTCTGCTGTACAGAGTAAATGGCAGTGTGGTTGCCACAGTATAGCAGCAGAGAGGAGACTGGATGGGAGGGGAAGTGATTCACTTCGGCACAAACTCACACTTTTCTGGGCCATCACCTCATTCATTAGCGATTACAACAGAGAAACAGAGAAACAACCACATTTCTTTTCAATGCTACAAAACAAAATAGTGTCAATTTGGGCAGGAGTAAGGTAACAAGGGAAAGATACTCTAACATTAACATCTCCCGGTTTAAAAATACTTACATGAAATACAATTTCTGCCTGTAAAACATGGTAAATGTTTCATGTTACCAAGACATGTTTGTGGGTAACCTATGGTGATGTCAGCCTGTGTCAGTGTGAGCTCACTTTTTACACTTCATTTTACTGACGGTTTAAAAAAAATATATCTTGATCGTACTTTCTTTGAGGGAATAAAATACACTTGTGTAAGGCTACAGCAAATGTACAACAGTAATGTACAAATCGTTGCTCACTGTCAGGAGACTGACTGACTGTGTGCTACTCTGTGGGGGAGTGAATCAGTTCCCATCAATCCATCAGTGACGACAGACTAATGCGCTAAGAGGGGGTTGTCCCATGGTAACCACTTCTAAAGCCTTCTGCCATCAGCTTTTAGTGCACTCCAGCTATTGTGTGTAGCTGTTGAAGAGTGTATGCGTGTGTGTGTGTGTGTGTGTGTGTGTGTATGTGTGTATGTGTGTGTGTGTGTACAGAGATATCGAGCCGGAGGAGAGGAAAGAGTGAGGATGGGAAATGAAGAGAGGAGGAATGGCTGACAGAGAGAGAGAGAGTAGAGAGAGAGAGTGAGAGAGAGAGAGAGGGGAGAGAGAGAGAGAGGGGGGGGGGAGAGAGGGAGAGAGAGGGAGAGAGAGTAGTGATAGATTACAACACAGAGAGAGCAGAGAGAGTGAGTAAAGTGGAGAGAGGAAGAGAGGAAGACAGAGAGAGAGAGAGAGAGAGAGAGACAAAGAGAGCTACACAATCTAGCTGTCAGGGTTGGGGGGTAGGAGAGGATGTTTGGGAGGGAGGGGGGCAACCAATGGAAGCTTCCTTGCCTAAGGAACTGTCCTGCATCTCTGGGGGCTGCCTGGAATCCTGCCAGGGAGCTAAGGGATTTGAGTTCTGGTTGGGTCAGCCCGGTTCGGAGTGGACACTGGTCCACCTCGCAAAAGGCACTGCAATACAAACGGGACAGGATCATAAATGACAGTCTTTAGCATGTTATGGAATCCATCAGAGCTCAGGTGGTTAGTATGCATGAGTGAGAGTGCGCCTGGAGGAAGAGGTGGGACAAGTGGCCTCAGAAGAGAGACTTGGTGAAGGTGTGTCTCGACGGTAAGGGTTCGTCTCGACAACCATACCAAATACAGAAACGTCCAGTACTGCATGACTTAACAAACACGACCACCTTCAATCCAGCATCATGCAATATTAAAAGTACAGCTCATCATCATAATAATGTATGTTTATTTTTGATTCAGTGCAGTCGGAGATGGTTTTTGTACAGATATTTTCAGGTACATGTAAAAGGGGTCAGTGCGTTGGGTTGAGTATGGTTACGGTTACGAGTCAGAGAGCTAGTGAGAGCAGAGGGAAGAGCAGGAGCTGGAGGTGGATGGAGGAGGCAAGGTGGAGGAAGAAACAGGGATACCAAAAATCTCATGAGGAGGAGAGGAGGAGGAGACTGGAAGTTGAGTGACACGAGAACAAAGGGATGAACACACTACTGTGCACGCAATGAAGAGTGGACTAGATGGATGGATGGATGGAGGAGGAACGGAGTGATGGAGGGGTGGAAAGAGGAAAGGTGGATGGCAAAGAGGAGAGTGTGAAGATGCTGAGAGGAAGAGGAGGGTGGCGATGGTGAAGAAGGGGGCGAGAAAAAACGCCACAGTGCCGCCGCTGGGGGGCGCCTACCTCATGTTCTCCACCGTGTCCTCTGGCATGGGGGCCACGGTCTGCACCGCCGGCAGGTTCTTACTGGTGGCCCCGTTCACAAAGCTGGAGGAAGAGGAGGAGGAGGAGGAGGCAGAGTCTGTGGCACCTGGAGAGAGAGAGAGAGAGAGAGAGAGAGAGAGAGAGAGAGAGAGAGAGAGAGAGAGAGTTGGAAGAAATCAACTTAACGCCCCCTAAGCCTAAGGCATACTGATGTGGCAGTCGCATACCTACTACTATACGTATTAACTACCTACATTAGCTACACTGGCACTGAATTCACTTACATTCTCTCTACTATGTTTTTGACCCTTCATACTGTAAGTCGTAAACTGATGTTCAATATTAGCATCACTATAGATGAACAGAATAGATAAAAAATAACATATTTATGTTTACAACAAGAGATGTGTATTTAATATAACAAATGACTAACCTCTATGCCAAATTTATTGTACTGCATACAGTACATCCCATAAAATGTCTGCAGTACAGTGGAGTTGTGCAAATAGTTAGCAGAGCTTCTTATTCAAAAGCTTTTGAGATATTTCTGCTGAAGCAGCTCTTTAATGTAAATGGGAAGCTAAGACAGGCTAATTAAGGCTAATTAAGCTTTCACACACGCCACATTTGGCCCAATTAATCACAACAGCCTCCAGTTTGGTGACATTAGCCATGCAGAGCACCGATTTAGCACAGGTTTGCATTTTGACACGAGGAATTGTGTCCATTTCAAAGGCATGCTAATTTGTGCAGGCAGGCCAGGCCAGGTGTGTGTGGAGGCTGATAGTGAGCGCTAGTGAGACGTGGGGAGCTGTGCTGTGCTGTGACTGCAGTGTTCACCGCATCTCCGTCTGGATTAGCATTGTTTCTCTGGGAGTGAGGGCACACTTCCTGTCAGGCAGAATCTGCTGTGTCATGCGCAACCAGGAAGCCATGATATTATAGCTAAACAGAGCCTCCTAGAGGTCATTTGTGTCTATAGGGATGTGTGTACGTGTGTGTGTGTGTGTGTGTGTGTGTGTGTGTGTGTGTGTGTGTGTGTGTGTGTGTGTGTGTGTGTGTGTGTGTGTGTGTGTGTGTGTGTGTGTGTGTGTGTATCTCTTTCAATATTTAACAAACGTTGTCAATAGTCAAAATTCGAAGCAATTATTGCTATATATACAGTTAAAAACAAGTCTCCTTGTACTGTTTATTGCTTAACTGTTTGGAAAATAAATAGATAACAATAAATACAAATAGATGGTACTGGGATGAGATTAAAAGCTAATGCACCAAATGGAAAAACCTCACAGCAGCATACTGTACCTAAACATCACTGTGAAGAAAAGAAGAGTGAGAGCAACTTGAGTGTATGGTCTGTCTGTGTGTGTGTGTGTGTGTGTGTGTGTGTGTGTGTGTGTGTGTGTGTGTGTGTGTCTGTGTGTGTGTGTGTGAGAGAGAGAGAGAGAGAGAGAGAGAGAGAGAGAGAGAGAGAGAGAGAGAGAGAGAGGTGGTGTATGTGTGTGTGTGTGTGTGTGTGTGTGTGTGTGTGTGCTGCACCCAGCTCACCTGTGGTGTTGATCATGCTCTTGGGCGTGGCGGTGGCGGCGGCGAAGATGTTGGGTGTGCTGCCTGGGGTGGCGGCTCCGCTGGTGGTGGGGGTGCCCACCGTGTTCACCGCCAGGCTGCCCGGAGGAGGCTTCTTCACCGGCACCACCACACTCCTGCAGGGCCAACGGCCACAACCACATGGGTTAAGTACTGTAGGTGCATGCACATCCCACCTCACTGGGGCCAGGTGCAGGACACAATCATTGTAACAGTGATAAAAGAAAGTAGATGTCCGCACACTGGAGACTCCAAAACAGACAAGGTTTATTTAAAACCACATGCAATGTTTCGACCCACCAGGGTCTTCTTCAGGCATCATTTTTTCCCAACGAGATGGGAACATGAAGTTGGGACTTCAATGACTTCACCATTAGAACATCAATACCATTTCAGCTGTCATTTAGGCCAGTGTATGGGCTGAGCCCTTCCATCCAGTGTGTGATGATAGGAGTGTCATTTACAGTAGTGAGACAGGATGGAGTACTATTTACTAATGTGTAACTAATGTTTAATCATGTTTGTGATGTATTATAGTTATTATATGTATAACTTGTAATTATGAGAACACGACGTAAAGATAGACTGGATGTATTTAAGTGGCATCAAAATGTATAATGTTTTTTTCCACCCTGTAATGTTTTGTAATATTGATGTTTCCAAAGG
>NC_084998.1:25326771-25341771 GCF_963854185.1 Sardina pilchardus
TTTATTCCTGTTCCTGGCTTGTGTCTGCATTGATTTTCTTGTCATAGTATATTACAGACATTGCAACATCACAGTCATGTCATTAGCAGGAAGAATCTTCCGGAACCTTCTAGACTATTTCCTGGTGAATAGAGATCGCTAGGCTCAGATAAAAATCCACTGCCATTCACTGGTTTGAGGTCTACTGGGAAAGTACCAATTACATCATCATTATACAGCGCTACTTTGGAAATTACAAAGATACTAGAGAAACGTTAGTTGGCATTACTGAACTCAGAATGGAAAACATTAGTAGGGTGAAAACACAAGGCAAACAGGATATTGATAAAGATGTTATAAAAAAGGTAAAGAAACGGGAACTTACAGCGTTCGCACTAACCTTAGAACTCTGTACATGCACAAGACAAAAAGAGACGAACGAGGACGAGAGAGGACAGCAAAACAGAAGGATACACACAAGAAAAAAAGAACAAAAAGAAAAAAGGGTATTAAAATCAAATAAGCAGATAGGTACAGATTAGAACTGTCTCCTCTCTAGGCCGCAGGTTTAGTTGTGAGTAAACTAAGGTTCAACAGAAGGGTTAGAGAGGATGCAGAGAAACACAAGCCAGCTGTGAATGCAATGCCACTGTGGGTGCTGGACATCATATGTAGAGGACTCTGGTGGAACATTTCGTTAAACACAACAAGTGTTTAACGATTTCATTATCCTGCTTTGATAAACACAGCTAATTAAAGACGTCCACTACACCCAGTGGCATTCATTAACTCGGACTGAACAAAAATTGGTTCACTCAATTCAGTTAATTCAGATTATGAAAACCAAGGTATGTCAAAGGAAATTCTACAGCAGACCCTTCTTCCACGTGCATCTGATGGTTAGTCGTATAATCTGTTCTGTTTAATTTCCCCATTGTAGCAGGCTATTTATAGAAATGAATCAAACTAGAATAAATTCATTTTTATTAAAAAAAAAAACATACAGAAAATCTAAAGCTGCTGCTGTTCATTCCCTGAGTAGTTCCTATCTCAGAAAACAGTACTATCTCCATTTCCCACCACCTGGGCTCAACCTGCCCTTCCAGCCAGCAGAGGGCAGTAGCGAGCCACTTACAGAGGGCGACGTGGCCGCAGAGAGCAGAGGCAGGATGCCCCCACAGGCGATGATGATGTTATCCACCATCTGAGAGATCAAGTGGATAGTGTTGTGTACAAAAATGATGTTCTCATTGCTGTTCACAAAGTCCATGACGGATTTGGTGGAATGGCTGCAAAAGCAGACAGAAAGTAAACAGTCAGCTTGGGCGGAAGCGCTGAACGAGTATTATACAGATATAATTCATGAAATCACACAGATTATTTTAAATTAGCCCAAAATATCAAACAGTATTCAGCTGTTAGTTACATTTTTTTTGTAAACAAAGTGTCGGACTGCTGATAAAAGAACAAAATAGGAAATGTGTTTATTAGCATGAAACGTCTCCAGGCAGTAGCTTATCAACTGTGATTCTGTTTTGCAATTATGCCTGCTGCACATCCCATTTCATTTGCATTTTAACATCAAAGCAACAAACCCTTTCCTTAGTTTTGAAAAGACAATACAATACTGCTAGCTATGGTCAAGGAAAGAAAATGGCTAAGCAAAGTTGAAAGGTGTCATTATTAAAGTGGGCTTAATCACATTACTCCAGATGGACATACTGACATCTGACCTGAGCCTGGACTAAATGAAAGTATCTTTTACTAAACTTCCTCTTTTATAATTGTCTAAAAGAGCCTTTTGAAACGTAAGATGGCCTAATTGGTGCAAAAGGCCAGAGCTTGTTGAAACAGCGCCCCCTGTAGGATGGATGGCTCACCTCCTCCAGGCATGCACGTCCGTCTCCAGGGCGAAGAGCAGGTCGGTGAGCAGCCGCTGGTGCATGGGTGACCACTTGAACTCGGGGATGCGGAACATGGTGGTGCGCGGGCCCGGGCTGAACTGCCGCCGCTGCTCCTCGGTCATGGGCATCCCGCGGAAGCCCAGGTCCACCCGCAGGTCCCGCTCCATCTGAGCCGCCGTGCGCCCGTGCATGGCCTACACGCCAGACGGAAAGATCCGGATTAACCCACACACCATAACAGACACCATCATGCAGAACTAGACCATCCAACTCATAGACCATCTGTATTGTCCGACGTTGACGGCAGAATAACCCACACCATAACAGACACCATCATGCAGAACTAGACCATCCAACTCATAGACCATCTGTATTGTCCGACGTTGACGGCAGAATAACCCACACCATAACAGACACCACCACCATGCAGAACTAGACCACACAACTCATAGACCATCTGTATGGCCCATTATCCGATGGTGATGGCTGACGGCCCATCTGCTATTGTGCAATAACACTTAGATGGAACAGAATAGAACAGGTGTTTGCATAGGAGGTGGCACCAGGTGAAGTAGCGGAGGACAGTGATGAGAGGCCTCACCTGAGTTGTGGCCGTGGTCTGGATCTTCTTCATCTCTTTGTCCTTGCCATCGTCCGACCGCTCCGTGTCCGAGGTGGTGCTGGTGGCGTCTCCGGTGGCCTTGGCGCCCGCCGCTGAGTCTCCCTCCAGGCCTGCCGCTGAGGTGCCCTCCGCCGTGGCGCCCTCCGCCCCCTCGCCGCTCTCCAGGGCCCGCGCCGACGCCCGCGCCTCGGCCTCGGCCAGCGTGCTGATGTCCACCAGCGCGCTCCGGAGCTTGAACTGCCCGTCCTCGGGCAGCACGGCTCCCCCGGCCGCCGACGCGGCCCCCGCCCGGCCCAGGTCCGAGCCGCAGGTGGTCATGTGCGCCAGCAGGCTGAGGTCGTCGCAGGCCTGCTCGCCGGCGCCCGCCACCACCACCGGGGGCAGCACCAGGGGCTCGGCGGCGGCGGGGCCGGGCGACGCCAGCGAGGGCAGCAGCTTCTCGTCGCCCTTGGGGAAGAGGAAGCCGTTGTTGCTGGGCACGCTGGGCATGTCCTTCTCGTCGGCCAGCGTGATGAGCGGGCCCAGGTTGGCGCCGTCGTCCAGGCCGCCGCCGCCAGCGCCGCTGTTGGCGCTGCTGCTGCCCGCGCGGATGCCCGCCAGCTCGTGCTCCTTGGGCGCCAGGCTGCCGTTGAGCTTGTGCATGCCGGCGCAGTAGGTGGAGTCCAGCAGGGAGTCCACCTCCACCAGAGGCCCGTTCTCCATCGCGCCGACCCCGACGCTGACCCCTCCGTTGCCTCCGCCGCCGACGCCCAGCACCTCCGGGGAGAGGTCCAGGTCGTCCAGCTTGACCTCCGTGGCCTCCACCTTCTCCGCCTTGATGTCCACCAGCAGGTCGTGCACCTCCACCCGCACGCCGGCGGGACCCGCGACAGCCCCGACCACCGCCACCGCCGCCGTGGTCGCCTCCGCTCCCGCCGGACCCTCCGCGCCCTTGCACTCGGCCAGCAGGTTGCGGGACGAGTCGGCGTTCTCGCCGTAGTCGGCCTCGCTCTCGGGCGTCTGCGTCTGCGACGTGTCGTCCAGCTCCAGGGTGCCGTTGACGGTGGCGGCGGGCGCGGCCGACAGGCCGGAGATGGTGCTCACGGAGCCCTTCTTGCCCTTCTTGATGTTCTCCTCCTCCTGACGCTGGTACTCCTCGTACATCTTGGCCAGGTACTCCTTGTGGGCCTCATAGGTCACCTACAGTAACACAGGCACAGACAAGCACACTTAACAACCAAGTTGGCCAATTCATCATCAACATATGCATTTGTCATGTACATATAGAGATGTAGATTATCTATTATATATGACGCACATTCAGATACTACTCAGCAGAATTGCCAACATATATGATTTACATGACAAAGACAGAATTAACAATCAAGTTGGCCATTTCATCATCAACATATGCATTTGGCTTTAAACGGCTTTTAATTTGTCATCATATATATATATAGAGAGATGTAGATTATATATATGATGTTAACCATGCAGATATTACTCAGCAGAATTGCCAACATATATGATTTACATCATATGTGAAGTGATGTTCTACAGCCAAACATTGCCATGCACAGAGAGTCCAGTGTTTTTGAATGGGGTGTCTGGTGACATGTAAATTGGCTGTCTGTGCATAGTGAGGGGTGGAGAAGGTTGTGATCCGCATTTTTATCCCCTCAGCGAGTCTGGACTTTAATATGGTGTTTTGTCATTGGCAAGGTTAGCTTGTAGCATGTCCTCCAGCGAGCAGGGGGCTCTGCTGATTGCTATGCTAATCGGCGGAGAAGTGTGACCGTGCACTTGCTCCAGACACATCACAGGAGCCACCCTGACACCAGCGAGAGCTCTGAAAAGGGCTAAACCTAGCGCTGGAATGGATTCATGGTGCTGCTGGACTTACAAGGGGACTTTTGGTGAAAAAAGCGTCAGCCAAATGTATTGTAATGTAATAGGTGACTCAAGAAAGTATGGAATACAACAGAAAGAAAGGAAAGAGGAAAAAGCTGAAAGAGAGAAGCGCTGGCGCTGGCATTGGCGTTGGCGTTCACCTTGGAGTGGGCGATGGAGAGGGTGTCCACCCAGACGCGCCAGCCGCCCCACTCGTACTTGATGGCGTGGTAGAGCAGGATGCGGAAAATGTTGTAGACCATCTCCGTGATCTTCTGCTCCTCGGGGTTCTTGGGGTTGATGTAGCCCAGCGAGAACATCCAGTCCTGCCACACTGAACACTGCAGCAGGCACCTGCAGAGGACCACACACATCACACACACAACAAACAATTACAGGAAAGGCCACCAGTGGAACACACCAGAAAGTTCTCCACCAGTAGAACAACCCAGAAGGTTCTCCACCAGTAGAACAACCCAAGAGGTTCTCCACCAGTAGAACAAACCAGAAGGTGCTCCACCATTAGAACAACCCAAAAGGTTCTCCACCAGTAGAACAACCCAGAAGGTTCTCCACCATTAGAACAACCCAGAAGGTTTTCCACCACTAGAGCAACCCAGAAGGTTTTCCACCACTAGAGCAACCCAGAAGGTTCTCCACCTCTAGAACAACCCAGAAGGTTCTACACCATTAGAACAAACTAGAGGGGTCTCCACAGAAGGTTACACATACGGGAAAGACCAAATGTACAGCATTTCACTGAATGATGGACACATAGTACTAATATCCATTTGGGTACGCTTTCGCTTGAGCTGGTAGCGACAGCAGCCACAGTAGCGTAGAGCCTGCTGAGGTGCCCCTTTTTTGCCCACGTCTGCCAACACTGACATAAATTATGCCCGCCGCCGAGGCCCGGCACTTCAGATCTGGCCGACAAGGAGCTGTGAGTGGCTCTGAGTGGCAGCGAGGTGCTGCGGCGCTGTTTGGGGGGGAGGAGCGCGCTGAGTGCTTTACAGCACGCCGCTAATGAGAAAACAGGAGCCACTCGCCACTTTTCATGCCTTTCACACACACACACACACACACAAAAGGGAGCATCGTGGGGCTGAGTGTGTGTGTGTGTGTGTGTGTCTGTGTGTCTGTGTGTGTGTATCTGCACTTGTACTAGTGCCATCGAACAAGAATGAGCGTGTGTACGGAATTTGTGTGTGTGTGTGTGTTTGTTTACTGCATACATTTGAATGTATGTAGATGTGCAGATGTTGTGCATTAGTGTGAGTGAGCGGGAGCGTGAGTTTGTGTGTGTGTGTGTGTGTGTGTGTGTGTGTGTGTGTGTGTGTGTGTGTGCTTATGTGTGTGTATCTGCACTTGTACTAGTGCCATCGGACAAGAATGAGCGTGTGTTTTTCCTGTACAGAATTTGTGTGCGTGTGTGTGTGAGTGTGTCTGTTTACTGCATTCATTTGAATGTGTGTAGATGTTGTGCATTAGTCTGAGTGAGCGAGAGCGGGAGTGTGTGTGTTTATCTGCACTTGTACTAGTGCCATTGTGTTTTTCGTGTACGTGATTTATGTGTGTGTGTGTGTGTGTGTGTGTGTGTGTGTGTGTGTGTGTCTGTTTACTGCATTCATTTGAATGTATGTAGATGTTGTGCATTAGTGTGAGTGAGCGGGCGCGTGAGTGTGTGTGACAGGAACAGAACTCACCGTCTGTTCTCTCTGCTGTTGCTGAACAGCTTGATCATGTCGGACAGGAAGAGCCGTCGCACCTCCATCAGGTCGGCACTCGGGGTGGAGCTCTTCAGCAGCGTGGCCACCACCTTCAGAATCACTGCACACACACACACACACACACACACACACACACACAAGATAATGTGATCATATGATCTCATAATCTCAGTCCCTCGTACAACTTATGACAAAGACAGTTTGTGTGGCCACCACCTTCAGAATCACTACACTCACACACACTCACACACACACACACACACACACACACACACACACACACACACACACACACAGTAATGTCATATGATCTCATGATCTCAGTCACTCGTACATCTCAGTCACTCGTCCGACTCACTACAAAGACAGTTTCTTAAAGACATTGTGAGGACCAGAGACCTGGAGATGGGTCTTACTGGGGTTCACACACACACACACACACACACACACACACACTGTGCCATGTTGGCTGCTGGGAGACGGGTCTTACTGGGGTTCTGGATCTTGACGCTGGAGTCGGGCTCCGGGTGGGGCTTGTGGACCACCTGAGTGCACACCTGCTCCGTGAGGATCTGCAAACGCGAAAATATTTCAGACATTTAGACGTGCTGTCGCCTGGAAAACATTTCCGCCACTGACACAGAGTCAAGGAGTCAGAGCCCAGTGAAAGGCCTGCGTTTCAGCATCTCTGAGGAGCGTGAAGCATGAAAGGGCTCGGTCCGTGCACGGCACACCCTCCCCTCTGGTGAATAGCTTCGAGTGTGACCACAGTAATGACCAGTGCTGGAGGCATGGTGGCACTGCGGTCAGCTCCACAGAGCACGGCCATCAATTATACTCAGCTCTCAAGCTACGGAGGAATGCAAGCTATGTGGAGCAAATACTGGACAACAAAAAAAACACCCAAAATGTCTTGCAAATCTATCATTCCTTTAGCAATAATGTTAAACATTCTAATTAGTAACAGCCTAATCATTTAGGGACTATCCCATTCCCTTGATTATTGTTAAGAGCCCTATATGAACTTTCCATTACATTTGCAATGCCATTTGTCTAACTTCACTGTATTTTAGGGTGACCAGACTTCCACGGTTTCAGGGGACAGTCCCCATTTTTGGTGGCCTGTCGCCGGGAAAATACAGAAAAACTACCCATGTCGCCGTTTTTTGAAGATAAAACTTGTATGTAGTACTGTATTTCGATGAGATTGATAGTCAAACTGAAAATGTCCCCGTTTTTGGGATTATGTCCCCTGGTTTTGGTCTTGGACATCTGGTCACCTTACTGTAAATACCATTGTATTTGCTTTTCCACAAGTGGTGAAAAGTAGTATTACATACAGTAGACACTCTTAAAATGACAGTTTCTTCACATTCAGATGATATTTCTAACTACTTTTAGGATAAAAAAAAAAAAACTGCATACAGCCCCTTTAACCTCTGGTTGAGCTGTATGTGTTGTGTTGCTGGGGTGACTAACCTCTGGTTGTAGTGTACAGTATGTGATGTGTTGCTGGGGTGACTAACCTCTGGTTGTGCTGTACAGTATGTGATGTGTTGTTGGGGGGACTAACCTCGTAGAGGGTGGTGTAGGTGGTGTATGTGATATGTTGCTGGGGTGACTAACCTCGTAGAGGGTGTTGTAGGTGGTGTGTTGCTAGGGTGACTAACCTCGTAGAGGGTGTTGTAGGTGGTGTGTTGCTAGGGTGACTAACCTGGTAGAGGGTGTTGTAGGTGGTGTGTTGCTAGGGTGACTAACCTCGTAGAGGGTGTTGTAGGTGGTGTGTTGCTAGGGTGACTAACCTGGTAGAGGGTGTTGTAGGTGGTGTGTTGCTAGGGTGACTAACCTCGTAGAGGGTGTTGTAGGTGGTGTGTTGCTAGGGTGACTAACCTCGAAGAGGGTGTTGTAGGTGGTGCGTTGCTAGGGTGACTAACCTCGTAGAGGGTGTTGTAGGTGGTGCGTTGCTGGGCTGACTAACCTCGTAGAGGGTGTTGTAGGTGGTGCGTTGCTGGGCTGACTAACCTCGTAGAGGGTGTTGTAGGTGGTGCGTTGCTTGGGTGACTAACCTCGTAGAGGATGTTGTAGGTGGTGTGTTGCTAGGGTGACTAACCTCGTAGAGGGTGTTGTAGGTGGTGTGTTGCTAGGGTGACTAACCTCGTAGAGGGTGTTGTAGGTGGTGTGTTGCTAGGGTGACTAACCTCGTAGAGGGTGTTGTAGGTGGTGTGTTGCTAGGGTGACTAACCTCGTAGAGGGTGTTGTAGGTTGTGTGTTGCTAGGGTGACTAACCTCGTAGAGGGTGTTGTAGGTGGTGACGGAGACGGTGTTGGTGTGCATCATCAGGCGCTCCCCCAGCAGTGTGAAGAGGCTGTGTGTGTGCATGATCTCCACCTTCCTCCTGTGAAAGACAGCGACACACACACACCTTCTGTCAGATCATCAAAGAGAGAGAGAGACAGGAAAGCTGATAGACTGGCAACCACGCAAACACAAACAGCACAAAGATTCTATCCTATTCTAGAAGTCTATGACCTTCAGTGGATGAGAGACTAGCAGACTTGTCAGGCTTGTCTAGACAGACTAACAGATGGCGAGAGAGAGAGAGAGAGACAGACAGGCAGACACAGACAGACATCCACATGATGAGGTACACACTCTCCACCTTCTTCCTACAAACAAGACTGACAAGCTGAATGAAACAGACACAAACACTTAAAGACAGAGACAGACACAGAGACAGACACAGAGACAGACTACAGCGATCAGTAGACAGAAGAGCTCAATAGGGAGTAGACAGATGGAGAAAGTCATAAACAGACAGAGGTAAACAGGCCATAAGACATACTGTACGTGTGCACACACACACACACACACACACACACACACACACACACACACACAGATAGGCAGACACATGAGCAGACACATGAAAGACACACAGCAGCGCTGGCAGGCTAATAGCTGTTCACTTGTTGGCTCTCTGTCAGTGAGGGCGAAAGCCAGCGCTGTGCGCTCCATTGCAGGCTATGGGTGGCTTCACCCAGCAAGAGCCGCGGCGCCATGAATAGATACATGAAGTGGCGTCGGCTTGACGTGATCTCAGCTGACACGCCGATCCTCGAGGGGGGACTCGCGCACACGCGTTACGATTAACGGCCCACGGCGCTCTCCCACATCCATCTCTCTCCAACACACACACGCACGCACGCACACACACACACACACACACACACACACACACACAGTAGATAAACACACAGGCACTCACAGACACAACAAAAGGATCTCACAGAAGGCCTGTCACCCACCCCATCACAGCCCAGCAGTGACGAGCCAATCCCAGCAGCCCAATGAGAGAGGACAGGGCCATGAGCTGGGTGGGGGGGGGGGGAAATAAACGAAATGACAACAAACGCCACGGCGACACAGTGGCCAGCAGCTCACTGGCACCATGTCTGTTTGAGGCACACACAAGGCCACAGATCTGGAGGCCAACTGGCCTTTGAAGGACAAACTGGCTGACACTGAAGCAACAGAGGAGCAAGCAGTGTTTTCTCTAAAGGGAATCTGTGATGGTCACATGTGCCCTGTGTGTGTGTGTGTGTGTGTGTGTGTGTATACGTCTATGCACTGACAAACGAGCGAGTGTTGAGCCACTTTGTCTGGTGTTTAGCAAACGCTTTTATCCAAAATGCCACAGACTCGCAACAACAGGTTCAGGAACGGAAACTGGGCCGACCATTTATCAGGCGAAGACGGTAAGGCTATCACCACAACACAGTCGGGCCGCCGCCTCGGAATTCGCCTCCATACTTGCATTCATTACAAGGCATTACATCACATCACAGATGCTTTATCAGGCTGATTATGTGCACCCACGACTTTGCCAACTTTTCTCCACAACACAGTCCCCTCAAACCAGACCGGAGCCGGTCATCTCTGGCACGGACACTCTAATCTGACCGACACGTCCACCCTGCAGGACCCCACATGCAAATTACAAAAAACGGCTTTTTTTTTTTCGGACTGAGAGGACTCTTACACTCGGTTGGGTCAGTTACATCAATTACACTTCTCTCACACACATTTGTCGCTGTTCTCTTTATCTACTTAATTCAGCTCAGAAGCATGCCAATGGTGACACAGTTCAGATGATTTAGCCCTGCGCCCCCACACACAGATTTGAAATGTGAACATCGAGTCATGAGATGAAAGTATACTCATTTGCTTTGATCCGTCACAAATGTAGAAATGGTGGAGGGAGTGTATACCACTTTATGTGCATAACAAAAATGTATGCACAGTGCTACTGATATTTATGCAGAAAAGCAGAAATGCTTCAAGTCCAAATGGAAACATATACATGCATACACATTCCCCATTCAATGACATCCTCTTATCAGCCAATTAAATCATTTAATCATACTGTTTGCATAAGGTTACATCATTAAATGTGCCAAAACGCAAAAAAGTTTAGGTGCTAAGAGAGTAGCTTTTGACGTGAGGAACTTACTTGTGGCCAAGGTGCTTTAGGAAGTAGCCCAGCACTTTAAGTGCTTGCACTCGAATACTCTCACTCTTGGACGCCAGTAGTTTGTAGACAACCCTGGAGGAAGAAAAGTCATTGGTTTCAGCTGCTTGTCAAAGACAGTGTATGGGTAAGCACTTCATCAAAGTCTAGACACAACACAAACAATGGACACACACACTAGACAAAAATCCCTTATCTAGACAAAAACAAAAAGTTCACAGTCTTCTTAAGAATCTATTTCATCATTTAATTCAAAACTTCCCTCTATTTTGCTTCAGGGGGATAAAACAGTGGAGAGAGAAAGAGAGAGAAAAAGGGTCTAACAGAAGCGAGGTGACAGCGACTGGATGTGACACTTAAATACCCCGCGGGACGCTCTGGGCCATGAAAAGTGTGATTGATGCGGGCATGACAGGGCTAAGCCCGTGCCCGCTTATGTAAGGCCCGGGCCGCCTGAGCCCAAGCCTGCCGGACAGACGGGCACAGGAAGACAGGCAGGCAGGTGGGCGAGTGAGAGAGAGAGAGAGAGCGAGAGAGAGTGTATGAGAGAGAGAGAGAGAGAGAGCAAGACAGAAAGAGAGAGAGAGAGAGAGAGAGAGAGAGAGAGAGCGAGCAACGAGGCGTGGTTTGTCCCTTAGGGCTCACCGTATTCCGTTCCTCTGGTCGAAGGCGGGGATCATGGAGGCAGGATGCTCCGACATCAGGGCCACAAGGAGCTGCAGGACGTCATGGATGTTCTCATCCTGCAGCGGAGCGAGAGAACAGAGAGGGGACCCAGGAGGAATGAGAGCAGAGGAGAGAGGGATAGAAAGAGAGAAAGAGAGAGAAACGATGGAGGGAGAGAGAGAGAGAGAGCGCAAGCAACAAAGTGAGAGGGAAGACGAGTGAGGACAAATGTGTAAATCAATACGCATTTTGAACATCTCTTTACAAGTTTTACTCCGACAGAGACACATCTGAGCAGTGCTAAATCTAATGAGGTGGAGGCATCAATACAGGCAGTAACACTGCAAGTGCTGCAAATCAAAGAGAGATTGCCGGTGGGGTTGTGCTATATTTGGCTCCAGGCGGCTATACCTACCTCGTGCATCGTCAACAGGTAATTTAAAATACTCTGCAGTTCATCCTCCTTCACGCCTCGGTCCTTTGAAACAGACACATAGGAGAGAGAGAAAAAAAACAACAATTTAGGATTTACATAATGTTTAAGAAACAGGAAACAGGAGTTCCTTCAAATAGATGTATGAAGGTTTTGTGATTTATGAGCATAAAGTCGTTTTCCGAGTAGCTTTATTTCCATCACTGGCTTATCCAGTCCCAGCTGTTTGGCATTGACCTGAGCACCCCTCACGGTTATTCAAACTCATTCTAAGAGGTTTATGGATTTGATATGCTGTTTTGGAAGTACTGTTTGCCTCACGCCACTTGTGTGATTACGAGTGTCTGCACCTGCTGCCAACTGCACTAGGATGCGCTCAGACACCATGCTGTTCAACTATCTCACTTTACATTCTTAACACACACTTTACACTTTAGTGCTTTACATTCTAACAGCCTCGTAGAATTACAGCACCTTAAAACAGTAGACATAGCAGATGCCAAGTCATGATTTTAAAAAGCAAAGACACAACAAAGTTCCTGCTTGTGTGTGAGGGTGAGAAAGAGAGAGAAAGAGAAAGAGAAAGAGAAAGAGAGAGAGACATAGAGAGAGAGAGAGAAAGAGAGAGTGTCAATGCTGCACATCATCCCCTCATGCTCCCTCTGGCATCGCTCCTCTTATCCATGATGACTCAGATTATTCTCTGAACTTCACAAATAAAGACCATGATGGCAGGAGGAGACATTCCGGGGACACAAGTGCTCAGACGGCTTCTTTTTTTTTCCTCTTATGATGCACAATAGGCCGGCAGTAATTAGGCGCGTTGCCATTTCAGAATGCAATCAGGCCTACTGCCCGCAGGGTAGGAGTGTGTGTGTGTCTTGTCTCTCGTCTCGCGTCTCTCGTCCCTCGCCACAGAGCGAGGCGAATGTGATGAATCACGGGATGGAGGAGACGCAGGAACAATCCGGAAGGGAGCAAAAACGCTAGCCCTCAAATGAGAATAGGCAATGCTGCCCAGCAACCGGGGTGTGCTTCTATAAACAACAAGAACAACAGCCCGCAGCGTGTGGCTTCTTTTGTCTGAAGAGATGATCTGCTAAACATCTGTCTTTCTCACAAACAGATTGAAAAGAAAAACAGGATAATAGGGTTATGAAACCTGTTGTGGCGGTACTGCAATAGCAACGGACTTCAAGGCTGGAGCACGGACATGAGTGAAGACACCGGAAATGTTGACATGCAAACTCTGAATTAAAGAGTGCTTTCAGCTATAATACAGTGATGGTCAAAAGTGTTGGCACACATGCTAAAGTTGACTAAAAAGAGGAATATAAAATCATCTTTTGGAAATTGATCTTAATGCCTTAAGCAAAACAATGAGAAAATATCCAACCTTTTGATGCTCATTGAACTCAAATCAACTCAATGCAAATCAAAACAGCTAATAGGTTAAGTGAAAAAAAACCATGCCAATCTCCAGGTATGGCGAAGGGAATGTGTGATGATGTGGGGCTATTTTAATTCCAAAGGTCAAGGGAACTTTATCAGGATGC
Organism: Sardina pilchardus; assembly: GCF_963854185.1. Taxonomy (NCBI): domain Eukaryota; kingdom Metazoa; phylum Chordata; class Actinopteri; order Clupeiformes; family Clupeidae; genus Sardina; species Sardina pilchardus. Next base: position 25,340,059 of record NC_084998.1, read on the forward strand.
ATAGTATCCAGAATCCATTAAATAACTGGCCTTTAAAAATAAAAACCTGCCTGCCTCTATGGGGATTTAACATTGGGGTGCCAATACTTATGACCCATGTATTTTAAGGAAGAACATTTATTCATTTATGATAAATTATTCATTCACAAAGAAAACTGGTGTTCTTAAAGGTTGGCAATTTCCTCATTTTTTACTTAAGGTATAAAGATCAATTTCCAAAAGATGATTTTATGTTCCTCTTTTAAGTCTTTTAACACTTTTAACCATCACTGTATCACAGCACTGCAGGACAAAGAGCCATGGCCATCAAAAAGAGAACAGAAAGAAATGTCAACAGAAAGAAATGTTGGATCTGTGTGTCTATGTGAATGCAGGGTATACTGTATATACACACTCTCAAAATGTAATCTCTCTCAGATTTAAATATTGTTGGTATTCTGAGATTATTGAGTAGAAGACAGATTTTATGTCTATTGTGTTATAGCGGTAGACCATTCTCGACACTCTACAAACAGCCTGTCCATCATTTGCATGTATGCAGCTGACTGCACCACCTGACTGCCTGTAAAGCAGGTCAGCATTATATATAGTCCAGCAGAGCCTGGGAGAGAGCTGCCCTTACCTTGAGGATGAGCTGCTTGAGGAAGAGAAGCATGAAAGCGCGGAGAGAGATCACCTCTTTCTGAGTGGGCCGGGGTCCATCTGCAAGCACAGACCAGTGCACACACACACACACACACACACACACACACACACACACACACACACACACACACACACACACACACACACACACACACACACACACACACACACACACACACACACACACACACACACACACACACACACACACACACACACACACACACACACACTTATGTAAAAATAATATCTACCTACACAGTAAAAGCATCAAGTAAAAGGTGTGGGAGTAATGTGAATGTACCAACAGTGTTGTTAGTGAGTAAAGCTTCTAGACTTCTGCTCATGTTTTATAGGGCTGGGAGGAGAGCAAAGGCAAGAGAGGAGGACAGAGAGGAAGAGAGAGAGAGAGAGGGAGAGAGAGCTGAGCTGAGCTGAGCTCATGATGACCCTTGACACAAGACTGCAAATGTGTTCATCAACAAAATGTCCCTTAACTGCACACACATGTCTTACACTCTCCGAAATACCAACACACACTAAATGGACCTGGCCCTAAACCTAAAGTATGTCTCCATAAGATAGTGTGCGCTTGTGTGTGTGTGTGTGTGTGTGAGCAGCACACTGCAGGCCGGTGCCCGTCACGGAGGGTTAGGGGAAAGTGGAGCAGCGGCCCCCGGCCCAGAGGAGCCCCTCTGCAGCAGCACTTAGCATGCAGCCAGGGAATACAGGCCCAGCCAGCACCCACCCACCCACCACCCATCCACCATCCACCACCCGCCCTGCCCTGCCCTGCTCTGCCCTGACCCACTTACTCCAGCTAGGGGAATATACACACTGGGGTCATACCATATCCATGAGTACCAGCACACACACACACACACACACACACATGTCCATACACATATGCATGTAGATACACACACACACACGCACACACATCCATTCACACACACACACACACACACACACACACACACACACACACACATCCATACACATACTGTATGCATGTAGATACACACCACTCACACACACACACACACACACACACACACACACACACAC
>NC_084998.1:25346771-25349271 GCF_963854185.1 Sardina pilchardus
CTACCCTTTGTCCTGATGCACCACACTGGACTCCAGCATGTGCAGCGCTCCATGACTGCCCCTGCGGCTGAAGTGACGGAGACTGTGGTGGTGGTATTGGTGTTGGTGGTGGCGTACCTTGGCGGGCGTGTGGATCCAGATGGCGGCGTTGAACAGGACGTGGTCACACAGCTGCTTGAGCAGTGGCGCGCCGTGGGCCAGGCCGTCCAGGTACTTGGCGAAGGACAGGAACTGCTCCAGCACCGCCCTGGTGATGTGCACCCGCGACGACTGGACGACAAATGAATAGCAAACAAATAAATGATTAAACAAATACGTAAATAAATAATAAAATACTCAAAAGGCAATAGAGTGGTGCACAATACAATATACTTGATTAAGTGATGAGTCGATACAGTGCATTGATCCAATAAGAGGCGTTCTGCCATCATTTCTTTTATTTAAAGGAAGCGTTTGTCAGAGAATGTTGATTAATTGTACAGTTAATGGGGAAAAAGAGAATAATGGAATAGAAAGGCTGTCTGAAACGAGTACAGAAGAGAGGCGGAGAGAGAAGGGGATGTGGGAATGTGTTAGTGTGCATGTGTGTGCATGTGTGTGTGTATGTGTGCGTATGTGTGTGTGTGTGTGTGTGTGTGTGTGTGGGAGAGAGAGAGAGAGAGAGAGAGAGAGAGAGAGTGACAGAGAGACAAGAAACAGACAGCGAACAGATGGCACAAGCCAGACCTCAGGGACAGTCACTAATGCTGTGTAACCGGCAGTTTTGCAGAGCCTGCCTTGCCTCCGCACAGTACAGTACAGTACAGGCAAGCCACAGCAGCCACAGCCGTGTCTGTGCACAGGCTAGGCAGCACTCCTGGAAGCAGCAGCTGTAGCCCTAGCAGAGGCAGGATGTTCTGGGGGCTCAGATAGAACTATTCCCCCTCTTCCCCACACTGGAGAGAACTACAGGAGAGTCGTGTAGACAAGGGGGGGGGGGGGGGGGGCATTGGCAGGCAATCTGACAACACACATATTTCACACCAGGGCTGTTACAGGTGAGGTGTTGCTTTAATTTCCACGGTGTGAATTGTAAATGAGTGTAATAATCATCTGTTAGGCCCCAGCCGTGGATCTACTGGCTGGGGCACCTGCACCGCACGCCGGCGACCCGGGTTCGATTCCCGCCCCGTGGTCCTTTCCGGATCCCACCCCAGCTCTCTCTCCCACTCGCTTCCTGTCATTCTCTCTACTGTCCTGTCCAATTAAAGGCATAAAAAAGCCCAAAAAAATAATCTTTAAAAAAAAAAAAAAAATAATAATCATCTGTTATGAGCAACTTTCGGCACTTTTTTCTGTGTATCTCTCTCTGTGTGTGTGTGTGTGTGTGTGTGTGTGTGTGTATGTTTATGTTTGCGTGAGTGTACAGTATATGTTTCATCCTGTGTGTGAGCATGATGAATGGGTGTGTGTATCAGTTGCCAGAATTGAGTAGGCTAAAGTAAATAGGGGGGGGGGGGTATCCATTCACCAGGAGGCTATGTGCACATGTTGGATGAAGTGTATGTGAGCTGTGGTGGGGGCCCATCCTACAGTACCTTCTCCAGCAGGTAGCCGATCACCAGGAAGCCCTTCCCCCCCAGCATCTGCTCCTGCATGGCCACCGAGCTCTTCAGCAGCTCCACCAGGAAGGTCAGGAGAGTAGCACTGTGGTGGAAACACACACGCACACACACACACACACACGCACACACACACACACACACACACACACACACACACACACAGAGGCAGGGACACATGCATAAACATAAGCATATGAAAATGCATACACATACACACACACTAACTAACGCCCACATTAGATGGCAGTAGCTACTGCGGCGGCATACAGAACTTTGCCCAAGCAGTCTCCAGCCCAGAGAACACAAACGTAAACGTTTGTCTAGACAAGAGTAATGAGGACAATACACGCCGGTCCATTTTGATTTTGTACCCAAATCAATATTCCCCATTAGTTCAATTTGAAAATGCAAAACGCTCTGCCGCGCCTTCTTCCTCCAACGAACCCTGCATTTCATCATTTCATTTCAGACCTGATCAATTATATCTTAAGTGTGGCCTGAGAGACACAGCTACATAAAGCGGCTAATACGCAAACTCACATTAGCGTTCGAGCGGCAGGAAAAGACGTCTAGCTAAGAATAAATCTCTCTCAAGGTCATCGTCGCTTCTGTGCTCTATGGCAACCCCTCGAGAATATCGATCGCCGTAACGACGTAGCGACGCGACAGGAGCGGAGGCGGTGTGTCACGCCACTTCAAAAGAAAACCCGTGCGCTGCTAGAGTGGTTGTCAAGAGCCTCGGTTACGCGCGGTCTGCGGAGAAGGGGCCTTTGTCTCGTCTGACGCTCGCGCTTCTCCCTTAAGCTCGGACACGCTCCGAAAGAGGCCTGCGCTCGCGCGCGTGTGTGTGTGTGTGTGTGTGCTGGACTCGATGTGACATGCCTGACATATGAGTG
>NC_084998.1:25351771-25374271 GCF_963854185.1 Sardina pilchardus
GGGCGAGTGGACGAAGATGGAGGGGTTCTCCCGCGGCGAGGACTCCAGGCACAGCTGGGCGTCGGTGGCCTTGGCGTTGTAGGTGAAGGAGATGCTGCTGGCCAGCTTCCCGTCGTACAGCACCTGCTTGTGGTGCTCCGCCAGGTGGATGTCACTCTCCGATTTAAACTTGAACGTGCTCTGCGGGAGAGAGACAGAAAGAGGGAGAGACAGAGGGATGGAGAGAAACAGAGGGAGAGGCAGAGAGAGACAAAAGGAGAGAGAGAGAAAGAGGGAGAGGCAGAGAGAGACAGAAGGAGAGAGAGAAAAAGAAGGAGAGGCAGAGAGAGGGAGATGAAAATTAGTCAATGAATGGCATCATTACAGTTGGTAATTGTTTAGTGTAAACATAACAAGTGTTGTACTTGTCATGTGGTACTATTATTGTTTACGATAAACATAACCTTAAGTACTACAGGTATGTGGTACTACATAAGGTACCTGTGAGGACGGGGGGCTATTTGTTTGACCGAGATTGAGACCCACAAGGACTCACTACATATTCTATTTGTGTGCACCATACAATGCATCCACCCTTTTAAAACCCACTGATATTCTACAATGCATCCACCCTTTTAAAACCCACTGATATTCTGCAATGCATCCACCCTTTTAAAACCCACTGATATTCAATCAGTAAAATCCACGGTCAGGCAAAAAAAAAAAAAAATCAACCCTGGTGCATTCTGTCATTGCATCTTATTCCGCTGTGTGGCCCACGGTCAGAGCCATGGACTAGAGAGCTGGCCTCGCCCCTGTCCTGTGGGGCTTTAGAGGACTGCTCAGGCCAAACAGCACCAGTGAAAAGGCCAGGCAGCATCAGCTCAGGCTGGAGGCTGGCAGCACCTCTGGCAGTAATGCCCCCCCCCTCCCCAACCCCAACCCCCCTGGCTCTGCTTGGCCCTCCCCATCATGCAGCGCTAACAGCTAACAGGCAGCAGGTCCCACGGCGCGCCAGGGCCTCAGAGCAGGCGGGGGGGGGGGGAGCGGAGGCCGGAGGCTGGGTTCAGACTAAATACCAGCCTCCCATCCCCCATGTGACCCACCGCCTCAACAGACACACACACACACACACACACACACACACACACACACACACACACACACACACACACACACACACACACACACACACACACACACACACACACACACACTCCAACACCCCCCGTGGCAAGCAGAGCTGGAATTCATCTTAAGGGCTTTTCTCATGCTGAGAGCGAATTCTACACTTTTCACTTAAAAAAAACCCCCCAAACACACTCAGCATTCTCTGCCACTGCCATGTGCTCGACTGGCTTTCCCAGCCATCTTGTGCTTCAACAGCAGGCTAAGCCAACACGGTCAGTGGGGAAGTGCCCACCTGACACGCAGGTTGCAACCCCTTTTGTTTCCACAAGTCCAAGAGGAGTTAGAAATCAAGGGGACTCAACTGAAAAGAAAATGCCATTTACACCCCCCCCCCACACACACACACACACATACACACACCCACACACCAAACCCCCCAAAACAAAACATAATAAAACACCAACAAGGACACGCGGACCTCTTCATTATGCCAAACCCCTCCTCGTTGCCTTTCAAAGGGGCGCCAATTCAAAGGCACAGCGTCGGCTCTAATTGCGGGCCACCCTTCACAACAGGGCCCACGAGTGCCACCTGACAGCCAGGAGGACATAACGAGCCTCTCCTCTCCTCCTCTGCGCTCGTCTCTCCCGGCCCCGCCGCACAAAGAGGCGCGCCCACGGCTGGGCACCGAGAGGGCACGCTGGCCTCACAACACCAGCGCCAGCGCTGCTCTTCACAACAAAAGACACGCAGAGAGAGAGAGAGAGAGAGGGGGGGGGCAGGGACTCATATGGCCCTATACTCACATAATGCAGGAGCAGGAGAGAGAGAGAGAGGGAGGGAGAGACAGATAGATAAAGATAGAGAGAGAGAGATAGAGATAGATAGAGATATAAAGAGAGAGAGAGAGAGATGGAGAGAGGGGGGTGACAGAGAGGGGATGAGAGAGGAGGACTGAAATGGAATGAAACAGAGAAAGCCACACAGTGAAAGAGACAAGTAGGAGGAGAGACAGGTAGGAGGAGAGACAAGTAGGAAGAAAGACAGGTAGACAGGTGGGAGGAGAGACAGGTAGGAGGAAAGCAAGAGAAAAAGAGACTAGAGACAGAACAAGAGAGCAAGTGTGTGTGTGGGTGTGTGGGGGGATTCCTGAATCCTGAGTGACTACATATATGGCTGTGTCTATCTCACACTCCCCTCTCTCATTTTCATCCACAGAATAACAAGCACAACACCCTCAGCACGCTCTCCCTCTCTGAGGCAGGGAGATGTACACATGTGCAGGTGTCAGTGAAGAACAGACCACTCTCACAGGGGAGCTAATACATGTCCTGTATAATAATAATAATATTTAATGTCATTTATTCATAATGCACTTTACATCAAGTCAATGATCTCAAAGTGCTACACCAGGCGCGTAACTGAAGCGCTCCGTCCGTGACGTGTTAAATCCATTTTGAGAGTCTATTTTTTTCGAACGTACGCGCCACTGTCGCGTCTGGTGTAGCTACTTCCATTGATTGTAGTGATTATTAACTGCTGCAGCATATGCTTCACGAACGGAACGCTTCAGTTACGCGCCTGGTGTACTGTGTGGCTCCCCTGTCAGCATCACCTCACATCTGCCAGCAGTGTCATATAGTGAGCGGGCACTTCCACACGCTCATAAAGGAGAGAGGTGGAGAGAGGTGCAGATGGAGGCGCAGATAGGGAGAGATATCGACGGATAGATACAGAGCAGACGTATGGAGATAAAGAGAGGGATAAAGAGCAGAAAGGTGGAGAGAGAGAGGGGGAAGAAAAGAGAGTGAAAGAGAGAGACAGAAAAGAGAGAGAGAGAAAGAGAGAGGGGGAGAAAAGAGAGAGAGAGAGTGATGAAAAATGAAAGAGCTAATAAGCTACAGATTTACAATTTGATAGTACACTGTGTCCTCTGCACCCCCCTAACACACACACACTGCTTAAAGAGTCGTGTTATCCCCACGCATTGCAGCCGGTCCTGCATGGTCTGGCGAGAGGCGATAGGACGTCCAGCTGTGGGCCTTAAAGACTGACCGGGCTGTCCTGCTCCTGGCCACTGGGCATTCATCTGGGCTGACAGGGTGGAGAGAGGGTGGAGAGCGGGTGGAGAGAGGGTGGAGAGCGGGGTGGAGGAGCAGGCAGGTGGAGCGGCCAGTGGAACAGAACAAGGTGTCGGGGAAGCGGGTCATTGCTCCCGCCACCACGGCCGTCCCTTACGCTGGCGTTAAGCAGCCCGGGCAGGCATGCTTACTGGACACCGGACAGCATCGCACGGCATCGCACCGCACCGCCTGTCCAGTGCTTACCGTCTCTCTCCCCAGAGACCAAGGGAGAGAGGAAGAGAGAGAGAGAGAGAGAGAGAGAGAGAGAGAACCAGCTGCTGCAGAATTCACTGACAGAGATAAACGGTAGTGTACACACACACAGCCTCTCTCTCTCTCTCTCTCAATTGTTACACAAGCTCTCACCCCCCCCCACGCACGCACGCACACAAACACACACACACACACACACACACACACACACACACACACTCACTTCCCTTTCTCCTACCTTCCTCTGCACCTCCCAAAACACATACATTGCACTCATTACCTCTCCACCAGTCTCCACCAGTCACACACACACACACCTATTCTCCACAGTAGTAGTGTGTGCTGGCCTCACTGCAGGGTACCAGCCAACACTAGCACACAGCTTGCCTGGCTAGAACACCTTGCCTGGGCATCAGGGCCTCTTCTGCAGGAGAGTTGGATTCACATTACCACCACCACACACACACACACACACACACACACACACACACACACACACACACACACACACACACACACACACACACACACACACACACACACACACACACACACACACACACACACACGTGCCAACATATAGCAGATTCTGAGGATGCTCTGCCAATGCAGCCGGCTGGTGAGGGGCAGCAGGAGCCCACAGCAGAATGAGCAGAATGAGCAGAGCGCTCTCATGAAAGTTGAGCATCTAAAGCAGCATCTCCTAACTCCTAAATATGCTACAGGGCATACAGGGCTGTGCTCTGTCTTGGGTGAACATTAACATACAGCCCAAAATAACTAGCAGTAACACCTCATAATACGTAGACTGGCTATATTGTATAACATAAGCAAAGAGTAACATACTAATGAGCAATTATCTTGCTGATATCCTGTTCGTAGGCTACACTTGTGTCAATCAATGTGATGTTACAACAGCTGTAACAGTAACATACAATATTGTAAATGACAGTATACAGTAGTTTCACTGTGAAAATGACTCACACTCTACTGAACTGACTCAGTCTAAGCCTTTTCCCCTAAAAATCCCTGTGCACTGTGCAGTGATTCTCCCGCTGTCTGATTCGTCTCAGGTGTTTGGAAGAGCCGCGGCTGTGAGCCTGAGCCAAACAGATATTCAGAATGGAGAGAATCTCCGGCAGGCTTTTAGAGGCTCTTTTTTTCCCCCTGAAACTCTGATCAGCGTCAAGAGTTCACTCTTCAAGCACACCTCTAAGCATAAGTGAGTGAATGAAAGAGTGAGAGAGAGAGGGAGAGAAAGAGAGAGAGAGAGAGAGAGAGTGAGAAGAAAATAATCAGAAACATCCCCTTGAGAATTTCACTCTCACAGAGCCTTGCATTTTTAATGCAGCACTTTTTTTTTTAATAAAGCACTTGGACTCGCACACGTTGACTTGGCTCCCTCGCTGCGTCTGCCATTTCGCCTTCAACTCTGCCATAACACGTTGCGCTGGCTAATAATCCAGGCATTACACGCCACAGCGCCTTCTCCAAGCCCCACGCGGTGGGGGCTGGGATCAGGCGGGCCTGCCTCAGAGGTCTCGGGGAAAGCCTTTCTTTTTGAAATTAGGCTTGAGACACGGGGGTTCGAATAAAATGAAGCCGTTCTACTAACAGTATCTGTTTAAAAAAAACTTTAAATCGAGAGTCTCTTGGAAGGCTTTAGCAACGAAGTGAAGCAATAAATGAAGTCAACTTTTACAGCAGAACGGAACAAACGGAAAACATGTCAGAGAAGCACGGTAGTTTTGGTAGCTGAGCAGAGTTGCAGGAATGTCAAAAGAAACTGCCATGACTATGAGTTTAACAACACAGAAACACACTTGGGGCAAGCACGCTGTTGTCCATATGAAAGCCAAAGCACACTTTAAAGAGGCGAGCTACACTGAGTGCTGTAAACGCTCCCTGACGTGACAGCCTGTGAGGCGCACAGAGCTGCGTTTCTCTAACAGGCTGAAGGCAAATCAGCACCATCAGCACACCATCAGGACTAATGATGACAAGCTTTCCAAGCTTCCCAGCTTCACTGCTGAGGCTTCTGAGAACCTGCATGCCTATATCTGATGTGTACTGAAAGCAATCACACCCACACACACACACACACACACATACACACACACACACACAAACATATACTACGCACACCAAACACTTGGCAATTTCTCCCCTAATGAGTTTTCCAGTCATTAATGATGGGAGCCATTGTTAGGCCAATAAAAGTTGAAAGAGTTGATCAGTTGTGTTGTAGAGCTCAGCTCTAGAGGCCCATTCTGCCTTGTTATCCGAGGTCCTGCTAAGCATTGGCTAATTCCTTCACTCTCTCACAAACCTTTGGAACGCACCAAACAAACAAAGCAATCAAAGCCATCAACAACTGAAGCAAAAGCTTGCAATACAAGAGGCCATATGCATGACTAATACCTTCAACAACACTGAGGGGCCCCATCCACACCAACTAAAGCATGTAGCAAATCTAGGACACTGGTGTTGTGCTACAGTACATATGTGGGCCTTCCTGAGCATGCTGGAGGTTGTGCACAGAAGCAGGGAGCAAGTGACAATCAGCAGCAGCCTGCACTGCAAGAGGCCCGGCCCCCGTGTCACTTTCCCTGCCCTCCGCCAACGGAAACAGCCTGTCTGCACGCCGCGCGGGGGGTGGCGGGCTCTTAGCGAGCATGCTAATGGCCACAGGAAGACATGTCACCAGTCACCACGGGGAACCCGCTCACTTCCTGCTCCAGGGCACGGCTGGTTCGCTCGCTCCACTCGCTCGCTCGACGGCGCCAAGGTCTGGGCAGGCTGCCTGCACGCTGGCCGTTACTGACCCCGTTTTATGCCTCTGGGCGACGGAGAGACCAGTCCAACGTGCTAGCGATGGCGCAGGAAGGGCCGCTCTGGCCAACACATGACAGGAGGCGCGTCCAGCAGGGGGACGCCCGCGACAGAGGCAGGAGGAAATGACCACGGCAGTTTAACAGGAAGAACACAGACCTCGCCAGACACCCCCTACCCCCCCCCGACCGCCCCCACCGCCCCCACCGCCCCCCATTTCCATTCTAATCAATCTCGGTCCTGTGGATGCGCGTGGAGCCGGAACAGGTGGCGAACGGCTCACGCCTGTGAAACTTGACAGACACCTCCCGGACCACAGGCTCTGTCACGGTGGTGGTGGTGGTGGGGCTAGTGTGTGTGTGGGTTGGGGGCTGGGGTGTGGAGGGCTGCTGGGATGGGACTGGCGTTGTTGGCACGGCTCGCCCATACCTTATAGCCAGGCCCCAGCTGGTGGATGGCGAAGATCTGCGCCGGGTTGAGCGCCTCGCTGAACACGTAGACGGCCCCCAGTTGGCCGCAGAAAACCCGGTTAGCGTCGGCCGTCTCCGACGATCCCAGGAAGCATTTGTCATAGCTCTGCAGCGCACACACACAGAGGGAAGGAGAGAAGAGGAAAAAACACAATTTATTCTCCATGCTATAATAGGCCTGTTTAAAACACCATTCAGTGAATGACAGAAAGAATGAAACATTACAGAATCATTGAATTTCACTACTATGCACACCATATGACCATCTTGTGCCAGAGTACACACTGCCTTTGGCTTGAGTCTCCAGTTGCAGCCTTACAGTTAGATGGTGTGCAGTAACAATGGGTTTAATCTGGGACATTGGCATTCTCTGTGGCTTTGTTTTCTTCTGGTCACGTGTTTGTTACGGTCTCTAAATGGTTCTAGAAGACATTAACTGATGGTAAAGATGACACAGAACGGATGAAAGGAGTATTTTCCCTTGTTCTCTGATGTTAACATAGAAGGTGTGTAACTTTGATATGTCAAAAACCATGCTCAGATGGTAATTAACGAGCCCAGATTTACAAAGCCCGTTTTTTCTTTAATGTGGTCATATCAACGTTCGAGATTCGCATGAGGAAACAACTATGTTTCCAGTTTACAGAATCTCTGTGGCCATGCACCAGACTCTTCTTAATCAACAACGCCAAGGTAAAAGCAATTTTCCATTTTATGCCACACTTTACTGTTACACATAACAGTATGACTATTCCCATTTCATTTTTTTGTTGTGTTTAAAATGGCTGCTTATACAGTATGTAATTGAGTATTATCTTTAAAGAGAAAAGACCGAGCATTTAGTTATTACCTCCGCCAAGGAGGTTATGCTTTCATCAGAGTTTGTTTGTTTGTTTGTTTGTCTGTTTGTCTGTCTGTTAGCAAGATAACTCCAAAAGCTATGGATGGATTTCGATAAAATTTCCAGGAAAGGTCTGAAATGACCTAAGGAAGAAACCTTTACATTTTGGCAGCGATCCGTATCACCTTCTGGATCCAGGAAGCATTGGCAGAGGTCTGCGCTCTCGGAGTGATTTTCTAGTTGCTATTGCTCTGATCTAAATGGCTGTGTGTGCAAGAGGCGAAATGGACAATGTACAAAAAGCTCTTCACTTGAATAAACTGTATGTCTCATAAGTGTGCTAATATGATTCATAATTAAACAAACACATATTTAGTGCAACATATTTATTTAATGACAAATGGCAAATGATTTCAAGATTTCAGGATTAAACACATAAAGGAGCAAATTAGCAGGTGCTCTTGCAGGTCATATATTTCCAGCGTCTATCCCTGAAAACATAAAAAACAGGCCCAAAATTAGATCCAATCTGCAATCACATTGTTCTATTTTATGCATCTATGTCTAAATATACCATACATGCCATTTCTGAACTGAAACAGTGGATGAACTCACTCATGCTTGTTTTCATGGTAGCTTTCTGCTCCAGCCAGGTAATAACCATCAGGAATGTGCCAATTCATGAGCCCATCAAAATCGTTCACATAACCAGTCCACTGGCATTCACTAGTGCAGAAGTAGTTTGATGTACAGCATGTGAACGCCCATCTGTAAACATAAACACAGCAAAGCAGAATGAAACACAAGAGCAAACCCCATTCCTTTCAGTGCATTTCACTTAAGAGCTAATATGAAGTAACTTCAATCACTGATGGTCAGTGTCTAATCTGTTTCACACAGGAAACTGAGATTCATTCAGAGCACTTTTGGTCCAAAATGTACGCTTATATTAAAATTCAAGTTTATATTTACCTTCTGTCCTCCCTGTGATTGTCATGATAACTGGACATCCCTGTGATCACATAGCCAGGTGGGCACTGGAAGTTCAGATTTAGATCGAAGTCATTCACATATCCTGAATCAAAGCAAGTTGGCGTCTGGGAAAAAGTGTTTCTGCACCGAAAATCCCACATCCTGTCTTCATGGTGATTACTGTGCTCACTAAAAGGACATGACGTAAACTGAATTAAGCAGACTGATACAAACAATTTAATGGTTATGGTTGTATGATTTAGCAGACGCTTCTGTCCAAAGCAATTTGAACAATTGCGAGTGAACAATTTTGCTTAAAAACGGTGGTAAGATTACATTAAGGGTAGCAATAATAAACAATAATGTCAATGCAATATCAATGATCAATGGCAAAATGAAAATAAACAAATACACACAACCATTTAGAATAATACCTATTTACAGATTACAGCATCAAACCTTTGTTCTCATTTCAAACATAATAACAAGCATTCTTTATTTGGTTTTGATTAAACAATGATATCCTATATCCTATTTTGAGCCTATCTTATTCAATTTGTACACTGGGACAGTGAAGACAATTATCAAAGATTTGTACCTGATGATACCACTTATAGATTGTGTGGAGGGACAGGTGAAGGCAAAAGCCTGGTCATAACCATTTGCCCAGCGCAAGTCTGCAAAGAAATAATGAATTGATGAATTGTACTAAAATGATTACTGCAAAAGGTCAACTTATTTGAGAAGAGTACTACTTTACTCTTACCTTTAGCCTCAACCAGGAAGGAGGCGAAGGACAAAATAAGGAGATGAACAGCGTTCTTCATGGCTGCACTGAACCGCTTGTGCAACTTCTTCACAGGCTTTTTATGGCCTGCCTAGGGGTGATTTTGCAATACGACACCATTGGAAACTTTAGCAGGTGCTTATCTGAGTTAGTATTTACTTGGGAGTATGACGACTGTGATCAAGGTATTCTCTGAGCCAGTTTAGCACCAGTCTCACACTCAATAATATTATGAGTCTACTTTCTATCGCCATCAAGGTAATCACAGACGCATGATGTCAAGGCCTCAATTTCTTCGTGCAACTTGCAAGTGTTCATAAAGGACCAGGGACACAAATGGGGTGCCATGAAAAGGGCTCTTCGGACAGAGTTGAAAATGGTGTCGTGGTGACTTCTTCCTTTTGGTATTTTGAGCAGAGTGTGAAGTAGGCCTAGATGTTTCTTTAAAACCTCAAGAAACTATTTAAAATTGGGAGGGAAATGGTAAAACAGGACATTTAATGCTTTCTATGAAACTTGTTGTAGCCTACCTCATATGGCAACATCAGTCTCCTTTCACCAGAATTAAACTGAATTGATTGACACCACATTTTTCTTAAGACAAGCTACATGTACCTTGGGAGTCCTTCATGGCTTTAACTAGGTAATGGGGACAGTGTTTGAACTTGTTATTATAAATTGTGACCTAATTGTGTTCAATCAGTTTGGTTAGGGTTATATATATCCTGGGAATAATCACAGTTGCATGCCCTTGTAAAGGTAAATAAAGAAAGAGAGATAATACATTCAATACATAAGGCCAAAAATAAAAGGTTATGTGTGGCCAGGGAGGCTTAGTGTAACCATTCCACCAAAAATGAGAATAATCCCAGATACTGTACTGTTCATACCCATGAAGAGACCATCTTTTCAAAGAATGCATATTCTAGGTTTATCAAAAAACGTACAAATACGTAATAAATACAAAGTCTACATATGCCATAAATATTACCATCTTCATCCTGGTTTTCTGTTGTATTCAATTTTAGATTTAGCCTTTCTCTTTCTCAAACCTTTTGTATGCTCACAGTCCCAAAAACATAGAAAGAAATTACCTTTGACTGCGATACGTCTTTACAAGCTAGTTCTAGCACAGCAAAAGATGCACAAAAACACAAGAAATGAGCAAAGGAGTCTTATTTCTTTATACAAACCCGTATGAGATCAGTTTTCTTCAGGGGAAGACAGCGGCCTGACAGAGGACAAATACGGACACAGACACGGGGCCTTCACATCAAATCATTTTGGAGGGCAAAATGTGCACTCCTACTCACATCGTTAGTGTTGACGTGCCAGGCCATGTCGCCGTAGGAGACGAGCTGGCCGTTGACGTAGCAGCGGATCTCGCTGTTCCTCCAGCGGTTGTAGATGTGGACGATGCTGATCATGTACCACTGCACAACAACAGACACAGAAAAAGGAAACACAACCGATTATTCACACTCACCGCAACCCTCTATAGAATATATATAGAGCCTATACAACCATACACAGCCTGTATGCATATATCAATTTATCTTTTGTTCAACACAATAATTAATTAAACCTCATTTATAAGTTCAACTGAATTTTGTCTAATTGAAACAATAAAGTAAAGGGTAATTCAAAAGGAGCTTATGAAGTAGCCTTACAGAGATAAAAAACAAAAACAAAAAAAAAACAGTACACACAATAGACAACACAGGAAATGACATACGGTATGCACTGATCTACATTATCTTTAGAATGCACACAGAGTTTGCACTAGTGATGCATAACAGCATAATGACTCTTGAGCACCAGTCAGCATTAACAGTCAGGTCCACTAGCCACAGCAGACTCCTCCATTCATTCTCTCAGGCAGGCAGGGCCACGGTGAGTCAGCGGCAAGCAGTGGGAGGCCCACGGACTCCATTAAGAATAAATGATGAGCCTTGTCATAGGAGGTGCTTAATATTGCATGTGCACCATCACGGGCTAGCCTCGTCGCTAAATCTTGGCTCAGGGACACAAAACATCCTGTCTGGACTCGCCAGGCTAACGTTACATGGCAGCGGCCGAATTAAACGCATCACGGTTCAATCAGTCCTTCAGCTTCTCCTGGGTGGAAGCATGTGCAGTGGACCACGAATTTGAAAGCTAAAGATTGATTCAAAAACGTTTGTTCTGCTGGTGTTCTATATGGTAATACCATGTCACTAAAGGGGACTACGTTGTGCAATATAAGGCGCGAAAAATGAATAAAATATGATAATTTATGCTAAGTGGCTAGAGACAAGGCGCAGGATCTTTAAGCAGCGACCTTGCTTTTGTCTTTGTGAAGCATTAAATCTTGAAGATGCAAAATAATGGGCACGTAAAGTCAAGTTATGTTTCCCAAAAATAAGCTTGACATGATCAGAAGGATTTTAACCAATGCCGACTGTTCAACCGGATAGTGTGCTTCTAAATGTTTTTGTGCAATACAAACTAGTGGAATGAGACATTCTGAGGTATGAGCATGTTCTCAAGGCACGCCCACAGCAGACTGGAGCCTGATGAGCTCAAATGTGCTTTGAGGTTTCAATTATACATCAGAGTAGAGGGATGAGGCGGAGAGAGCACTATCAGCCAGATAGGGAGAGCAGAGGTGTGTGTGTGTGTGTGTGTGTGTGTGTGTGTGTGTGATAGAGAGAGAGAGAGAAAGTGTGTGTGTGTGTGTGTGTGTGTGTGTGTGTGTGTGTGTGTGTGTGTGTGTGTGAGAGAGAGAGACAGAGAGAAAACTAAGAGAAAAGAATATTAATGTGGGGGACAGCCATTTTCACTGGTAAATAAATGTGAAGACTGAGGTGGAAAACCTGACAAGGCCACTCATCTATGTGTGTATGTGAAACACTGTCAAAATACTCCTTTATCTCTCTCTCTCTCTCTCTCTCTCTCTCTGTGTGTGTGTGTGTGTGTGTGTGTGTGTGTACGTGTGTGTGTGTACGTGTGTGTGTGTGTGTGTGTGTGTGTGCGTGTGTATGCTCAATCACACTTGTGCTAAGGGCTAATGAATAAGTACTAGTGAATGATGCTTTAAGGCTGATCACCTCCACACATTAAGTTGAGAATGCAGAAGTAAAAAAAAAACAAAAAAAACATCTTCTGTCTTTTTTAAGTATCTTCATTATCTTATTGTAGCCCCAGCTCGCAAGGGTGTGATCTAATTGATATTTCCCATGTACAAAACAATATTTACAATAGTAAAGGATAGATAATTATTTAGCTTAAAAACAATCATTCAGGACGTCTTATCTAGCTAGACCAGAACACCTCACACATTGGTGCATTTCTCCCTGTCTCTCTTCCGCCATAATCCTTCCTCTACACAATCTTTTGCTTTCACTTGTCTCCTTCAACCAGACCAGCTTCTCCCAGCAGAGTGTTCTCTTAAGTATCGTAACGACACCAATTATTGCCCCTTTTGTTTGAAAATTCTAAAAACAACAATGTTTTTTAATACCTCAAAATAACATTTGATACATGTAAATGAACCTTACATTTTTCAGCAGCCATACTGTAGGTGTGAAGATCTGAACAAAATCTGGTTTAGTTCTTACCGGGGCTTTGACCTCTAGTTTAGTGCTGGCCTGGTGGTTTGCCTATTTTCGTAGATTCACACTGAACATCAATGGTTAGACTGAGAAATTCGTAGCTAATCAAAATTCCACCGGAGCTCCAAGCGTTTTTGTACACGCAGCCTTACATCACTATTTACAGCTCTTCGAGTAAAATGTCATTTTTGGTATATAGCTAACTTAGACACACTTATGGTGTGGGTACTTGCGTTTCTTTACAAGTCCCCCGTCTTAGTTTGTATAGAAATTAATACTGGGGCACTGTGGCGCAACAGGCTACAGCGCTCAGGCAATATACGGGTCCGAGCGGGACCCAGGTTGGAGTCCGACCTGCGGTCATTTCCCAATCCCACCCCATCTCTCTCTCCCACTTGCTTCCTGTCTCTCTCCACTGTCCTATGAATAAAGGCAAAAAGCCCCCAAAAATACACTTTACAAATAAAAAAAAGAAATTAATACTAAGTGACACATACACGATAAGGGGACAGGTGATAATAGGTGTCGTTCCGATACAGGTGCAGCCTAGACTCTACAGGTCCGTATGAGAGTGTGCACCCCTACACGTCACGTCACAACGCTGCGTCAGAGACGGTTTATAAAGCGAGACGAGTCATATGAGGGTCAATCCTGGTGTCCCTGTGACGTAGTGCCACTCCCATTTAGGAGGCAAACGGGAGGCAAACGGGGGAAATAAACCTTATCTCGGATTATGACCATTCCCTTAGCCCTACATTCAGCAATGCAAGTAACAAACCCATATTCTACAAGGCACACGTCTTTCTAACATTCCCACATTGAAATCGTATTTTCCAGCGTGATAAATACATAGAAAAATAACTTTGTTCACGACCTGTCCCTCCTGACCTGACCTGTCTCCGCTAATTGCGCAGGCCACCTGTTATCAACGGCACACTGCTTCTGCTGCTTCTACACTGGTCTACTCGTCACTGATCACGCCTAGATAGGAGGCGGAAGTGGGCACCATTTCATTCCATTGAAAACCCCCTTTATGACTCATCTTCCTTACTATACGATCTTTGGCTGCATCATCCACTGCACTCCCCTCCCCTTCTTGGGGCAGGGCGCAGAGAGGACGAGGGGGGGGGGGGGCGAGGGAGAGAGAGAGAGGGCCCTTTATTGAAGCATCAGATGGACTTATGGATGAAGGATGCTTAAAAAAGCCAGAATTATGTAAAACTAGCCAATACGTAGCCTGATGAGATAGAGAGAGAGAGAGAGAGTGAGAAAGAGAGAGAGGGAGAGAGAGGGGAAAGGAGAGAAAGAGAGGAAATGAGAGAGAGAAAGAGTAAAGGAAAGAGAAAGAGCAAGAGAGAGAGAGAAGGGAAAGGAACGAGATAAAGAAAGTGAAGCTGCTTCTGCTGGACACTAATTGCTGAAGCACTGGAGTTCACTCTGAAACAGGGCACACACTCCAGCTCCAGCCTGGCAGGGGGCAACGAGGGGGGGATGCGTGCATGTGTGTGTGTGTGTGTGTGTGTGTGTGTGTGTGAGCCAGCATGCGTGCGTGTGTGGGGTGGATGAGTTGGAGGGGGCACACGGAGGGATAAGAGAAGGAGGCAACAGCAGGGGGTGCTGCCAGAAGGCCCGAGGCACGGGGGCACAGTGGGCATTTTAATTGGCACATCCAAATTCCAGAACACCTAACTCCTATCCCCCTCCCCTCCCCTCCCTCCATACACCACACACACAGGCACACACACACGCACACTTGCACACACGCACACCCTCCATAGCAGATTCTCTCCTTGGTCTCTCAAATGGGGCTTATCTGTTATACCTATCCCATTTTCCTTTTGCTATGTCATTTCCTGTCATTTACAGTAGGGACAAAAGGTGGCCTCCTGTGAAGCCAGTTGTGTGTGAGTCAGTGTGTATGTGTGTGTGTGTGTGTGTGTGTGTCTGTGTGTCTGTGTGTCTGTGTGTCTGTGTGTCTGTGTGTCTGTGTGTCTGTGTGTCTGTGTGTCTGTGTGTCTGTGTGTCTGTGTGTCTGTGTGTCTGTGTGTGTGCGTGTGTGTGTATGTGTGTGTGTGTGCGTGTGTGTGTGTGTGTGCGTGTGTGTGTGGCGCAGCAGTGGGCCCAGACACACGCAGGGCATTCAGATGAGGCCCGTCACCACGGCTCTCTGTCTCTCCCTTACTGCTCAATCCTCCTCACAGCCCCTCGGCCCTGCGCTGCTCTCTCTGCTTCAAGGGCTAACAAGACAGGTGGCTAGGTACGTGATGGATAGCGCCTCTGATGGAGGGGAGGGGAGAGAAGGAGGGATGGAGAGGGGGAGGGGATGGAGAAAGGGATAGATAAACAGCGAGAGAGAGAGAGGAGGAGAGACAGAAAAGTATAAATATAAAGAGAGAGATTGAGGAAGAGAGAGAGGGAGATGGATAGAGGGCCTTTTAAAACTCCTCAAATCAAACACCATTTGAAACACCTTTGAAAACAACCGATCCACCCACTCAGCGGAAAATCAACCTCCAAAGGTCATTAATGAAAAATATATCCCCTCCTTTACACAGTAATCAAAGACATGACGGAGAGTGAATGAAAACCGAAGGAAAGAAGAGAGAGAGTGAGAAAGGAGATAAGCGGACAGAGAGAGAGACAGAGAGAGAGAGAGAGGTAGAGAGAGAGAGAGAGAGAGAGAGAGAGAGAGGGAGGTAAAGAGAGAGCGAGAGAGAGGGAGAAAGAGAGAGAGAGAGGCCCGTGTGTGGAGTAGGAGCCAGACGAGCAGGTGGCGGTGGGACAGGCGCAGGGGATCTGGACGAGAGGGCCAGCGGGCGGACGGTGGGGAGGGAGGTGGGCGAGGAACGAGCGTGTCCAGCTGCTGCCCCCCACAGGCCACGCGCAGAGGTGCTGGAGCGTGAAGCGTGCGTGGCACCACAACCTGCCCGCCTGCCAGGGCAGTGCCCCGCCCCCCCCCCCCCCCCAGGCCCCGCTCAGCACACGATCACAGGCACGCTCATTAGCGACGCTCCTCTGGCACGGCCACATACCTGGGCACTGGGCACTGGACAGGCTACTTCCTGCCCTGCTCCAAGTGTCTTGTTAAACCAAGGACGCTACTCACATCCTCTTTCACACAAACATACTCACTCTCTCTCTTCCTCTTCTCTCTCTGTCTCACTCACTTGCTCTTTCTCTCCTCCTCTTTTCTTTCTCTCTCTCTCTCTCTATCTCCCTCTTCTCACACACACACAAAACATTTGAAGGATTTCCAAGGACAACTCAAGTATTTTGGCTGCTAGCTAACATAACATTCAGGAGATGACAAAGAGCTTCATTTACACGGTTAGAAAACAAAATGCGGAGCCAAGACTTAGTCACATTCCTGGCCCACAACACTCCTTTACCCTATTACAGCTAGATAGCTAGATAGTTAGATAGTGAGTGAGTGAGTGAGTTGGTTAATTACTGAGACTGATGCTCATTTTGACAAACAGTGGTAGCCTAAGTCATGCAGAATGCCCTGCTGGGACAGAACTGTATGGTCCACTCACCTTCCGGGGTTGGAAGTCGTACTTGACACAGTGCTGGAAGCCTTTGCCCTTGGACTTCAGTGATGTGACAATCAAGCAGTTGCCCACAAAATGTGCCGAGTAGCCGATCCCTTTGCTCGTCCGGAAACTGAGGGCAGAAGAAACAGAAGGAGATGAGGATGCTTCGCTCGCGGACATGATAGAACACCGTGGTTAACGCTCACAGAGAAGATTCCTCTCGGACATGATAGAACACAGCGGTCAACGTTCACAGAGAAGATTCCTCTCGGACATGATAGAAAACAGTGGTCAACGTTCGTAGAGAAGATTCCACTCATATTCTAGATGACTTATCAGAGGTTGTTGGTTGGTTGCAAACTGGTAGCTCACTCCCACACAACACTGGCTCCTGAGACTGATATTCCTCCCAATATCCACTTTCATCTCAGTTCAAGACCAACACACACACAGACCCACACAACTGAATGACTTAACCGTCAACGGTTTCAATTTCGCATTTTAAAAGTGTCAGTCTCCCTTATTAAACGCATATGAATAGCACTTTCAGACGTGGGCAGTTTGGCACGGCGCGAGTCGCCACTGGCATGGCGTGGAATCCCCTGATTGCTCTGTGCCGCGGCTTTATTGCTGGCACGGGAACAGACGCGGAGGGTCAGTATCGGCTTTGGCACGGCGGCTGGCAGGGATGGCTGGAGGCGGGTTGATAAGACAGGTTATCGGGGGCCAAGCCCCCCACCAAAGCCAGTCTCTCTCTCTCTCTCTCTCTCTCTCTCTCTCTCTCTCTCTCTCTCTCTCTCTCTCTCTCACCCTCTCTCTCTCTCTCCCTCTCTCTCTCTCTCTATGGTGCCAGCAGGCCGCACGCTGCTGAGCTCACCAGTGGTGGTGGCGCAGGAAAGGCAGGATTAGGAGGTTGTTTTTTTTTTCTTTTCTACTTGAGTTGTTTTTTGCATGGTCAGTGTTTCTGGGCCGGGTGAAGTTGGAACGGGAAGACACAGACACACAATCACACACACACAGACACACACACACGCACGCCTTCGCCGGCGTCTTCATCTGCCACGGGCAGGCTACTGCTCGCTGTGCGGACCTTACATCTCACTGTGGATCCTGTCTGACAGCTACAGTGGATAGAGAGCTGGAGGGCACGGCACCTTGTGCTTCTGTCCCAGAGAGTGTGGGTCTGGGCTTCACACGGACCATAAGCTGGCTTCATTCGCCTCTAAACTATTACTGGGAACAGCTATAGGTGATAATGCTGTGATGACTTCGGAGATGACCACATAAACTATAGAATGAGACAACTGGCTCATGAAAGAACTCCTCGGGGCTCTCAAGCATAGAGCAAGACAAGACGCCCACAGCTTCGGGTTGCACAATGACATTAATAACTGGACACAGCTCGTATCCGTAACATTTCCTGGCTATTAAAACCCTACTACAATAACAACAGAAAAGAAACCCACCCCGCTTCTCCGTTCCGTTCCGCTCCTCTTTAGAAAAGCCCGGTACAGTCCCGGCGATTGGAGCGAGGAGCATGATTACAGAAAAGGTCAGACCTAATGAGGCTTCACAGAGGAGCCTGACCGGGGGGACTGCCACGCCGCCATCTCGCAACAGTTTGGTTTTTTTTGAAAAACATCTGCTCAGCCGTTAATGATTTTGATGACATTTGAGTATTTACATGTTTATCCGGCCAGCAATCTGTTTGGACTCCTGCAGGAGCTAAGTGTTCTTGAAGATTAGCGACGCGGCTCCGGCGAAAATGAAATTACTCAGCAGGACTCTCAGGGTTGGACGGCCTTCAAATATTCACAAGAACACGGACGTTGCAATATCCACCCACAGTGCACACACACTCACACACACACACAAAAGTGTAGTGTCTAGATCTTAGGGAGAGAAGATGCTTAGGTGTTTTTTTGGCTAAAATGAATAAATGTGCCATAGACATTTCTCACTTCACCACAATTACCTCCTACAAAGGAGGTGATGGGAGGGTAGGAGAGGGAGCTTCCCAAGTGTTTTGGTGAGTGTTTATACGTTGTTTTAGCCCACTGAGGTGAAGCAAATACTCAGCGTGTCTGTGCGCCACATGATCATTAGCTCACCGCCAGGCGTTGTGCTGTTTGTGTTTAGTACCATTCTATCCGCTCTCATCTGCTAACAAGCACTTCCTGTGAAATCGTTCCAATAAGCTACTGGACTCACTGTCATGAATTAAAACTCTCTAGAGTCCATCTGCCGTCTTCCAACTCAAAATGTCAGCAGGAGTGCACTGCCTGTGAGATCTGGTGATAATTTGGAGCTGCTCGGATTTCTCCACCCACGAGACCCTGATTTTAGAAGGGTCCTGACCTATGGTTCTGACACGAGAAATCTCTCCTGGGCTAAGAGAGGTGATTCACATCAGACATACAGTATAAGAACGCCTCTACAATCTCTTCATATTCTCTCTCATTTCACTGAGGAAAGACACTCATTTCATAGAAGGTAAAAAACAAGCATTTAATTGCCATGCTAAGCACAAATCACTAAAGATAGAGGTGCATGGCAAATTAATGTTTAGTCAGTTACTGTAAGAGTTCCATGAAAAGCTGAGTGCATCTATAAGGCTTCAGAGGTAACACCACTTGAATCTGCTGTCAAAACACTGATGGTAGACATCCACCAACCATGGTAGGAGTCATAAACATTCTGAGACATAACAGTGTCATGCATGTTTCATCTGTCATTGTCTTGAGAACCCTCAGAACCTTCTTCATTCAGAAGCCATGACAGTTCTTGCTAACAAGCTGTCTAAACTTGGCACAAACTCTTAAGATCAATCACATGATGCCAATCAATTTTAATTTGAGAGACTGTGTGAGAAGGTGCCAATAGGAGTTTGTGGAATATATGGAGGAACAATGATGAGTCACACCCTCACGCCATGATAAAATGTTTTTCTGGCTTTTAAAAAATATATATTTGGAGCTCTTTGGCTTTATTTAGAGAGCACAGTGAAGAGTGGCAGCACGCTAGTGGGAGGGAGAGGCGTGGTGGGATCAGGAAGTGACCGAGGGTCAGATTCCATTCCTGGTCCCGACTTGAACACCAATGCGGTACAGGCGCTGCATCCACTTGCACCATTAGCTCCTTCAGTCTTCTGCTATATGACTAACTGCAGAAGAACCATGGCTCCAGAGTAAAAATTCAACGATAGAAATGAAACCAAATGAAAACCTGTACCTGACCGCGAAAACCTAGAGGGAAAAAAAAAAGACCCATTAATCAAACGCTTGTCTTGGTGTCGAATTCTGACTCCGTGCAGTGAGCAGCCCCGTTTAGGCTTGAATGACCTCCCAAATGACCTAGCTGTGAACACCGTTTCTGAGGCTGGACTGATGCAGGCCGGCGTTTGATGGAGGGAGATGGATGAACAGTGAAAGGCAGTAACTGCAGGTGTTTTTTTTTTTGAGCTGAGAACCGGAGATATCAGAAAGAAAAGCGAGACTGACCTCGGAACAATGCCGTTCCACAGCTCTTTAAATGGACACTGATTGCTTTTGAAAAACACGTATGACCTTATTGGCCTCTAGTCTTCAACAGAAACCGTTTTTTAAAGCTCGATAGACGGTACGGGTTCGGCTCCTGATACGGTTTCCAAATGAACCGTCAGCGTAGACTAGTCTATAGATTAGTTAAGCAGTTAATGAATTAAACGGCCTCACTATATCTGAGCACCAGTAATCTGTTAATCTTTGTCGTCACGGTGGAGCCAAATCGGCATTAAACCAGGCCAGGTCCCGGCCTTGAAACGACACCCTTTCTCTATCATCGGAACTTTGCCAAAGCCGGGAGATGGGATTGGGTCCTCCTCACTTACCAGTAGAGGTACGGCTTATCCTTGTCTACGTTGATGTTATTGAGCGGATCCATGCGGAACCAGGTGTTGAGGGTGAAGCCATTCTGGTAAGGCCACTTAGCAATGGGGGGCAAGGCGATAGCCTGGGAGGAGAAGAAGAGCTTGATTTCAATCACTTTGCTTTCATAACTCAATTAGGAACAACAAAACACGGGTCAAAACAAAATGATTTGATAATGATATGATTCAATTTAACCTTTGGTCTCCCATGCGAGCCTTCATTATTTTGCAATACAAAAGAACAACACCAAGAGTTTGTCATGACAATATGAATAATTCAGAAACAAATTCATGCTCTGTTCACCATTTGGGCCACGGAATACTAATGTAATTACAGCGAGCAATTTGCTCTGTAAATGACATTAAAGAACAAAACAATAAACAGCACATATACATAAGCATCATCCTCTTTCCCCGGTAAACTCTGGTGTACAGTATGTAGATGAGGGCCTGAGAGGGTTGCAGGAGAGGGAAAGTGCCCGAGCAAGCAGCCCTGCCCAGCCCAGCGGAGAGAGGAGGAGAGGAGAAAGGAGATTGGAGGAGAGAGGAGAGGAGAGGAGAGGAGAGGAGAGAAGAAAGGAGGAGAGAGGAGAGAGGAGAGGAGAGGAGAGGAGAGGAGAGAGGAGAGAAGAGAGGAGGAGAGGAGAGGAGAGAGGAGAGAGGAGAGAAGAGAGTAGAGAGGAGGAGAAGAGAAGAGTGGAGAGGAGAGGAGAGGAGTGGAGAGGAGAGGAGAGGAGAGGAGGATAGGAGAGAGGAGAGAACAGGAAAGGAGAGGAGAGGAGAGGAGAGGAGAGAGGAGAGAGGAGAGAGGAGAGAGGAGAGAGGAGTCGGGCCGGTGGGGCTCACCGCTGCGCTGCGTCCAGGGAAGTTGAAGAAGGTATCTGGGCCATGTCTCTGGGGCATCTGATTCAACACTGACAGCAGCTTGATGGCGTGCCTGGGCTGCAGTGGGGAGGGAGGGATAGAGAGAGAGAGAGAGAGAGAGAGAGAGAGAGAGAGAGAGAGAGAGAGAGAGAGAGAGAGAGAGAGAAAGGGAGAGAGAAGAAGAAGGCAAGATACATATGATGAGTGAAAAAGAAAACCATGGAGAGAATTTTTGGTAACACTGTACTTGAACCCTCTCTCTCTCATAACAAACCCAAGCTGCCAGGATCAAACACTCTACACTGTCATTATTTCACAGTAGTCAGCATCCCTTTAAATAACAGAACTCAATAAGTCATGGGCTTCTCAGGGTTTTAATGCTATGACAGCATTACTGCAATGACAGCTGTTATACAACAAGACGGCCAACCATGTTATGACAAGGCCGTTGTCACACATGTAAAGATACAGTGCTTAAGGCTTATGTCAATTTTATGATAGGACAAAGAAATATGCTAGAGAACATTTACAAATAGGGGCGAGAGTATCTAATGAAACTCCAGTGTGCTTTAAGCCAAGGGCTCTGTAGCTGTGCCAAGGAGGAGAACTACAGGATGACATCATCCCAACTGCTGCAACCACTGTGGATCAATGGCCTGTCCATACGCTGTGGCCGCCCCCACCACCAGGGGATTGATCGCAAGGCAACCCCCAAACAGATCTGCCCCTGGGGAGGGCTCTTGTGGACAGGAGATCGTTGCCTGGGGTGGGTCAGGCTTGGAGGTGGGCATTGACTGAGGCCATCAGCAGCTGTGCTCAACTCATATGCATACACACACACAGGGACACACACACACATACACAGGTGCGCAAACACACACACACACACACACACACACACACACATACATACAGTACGTGCACACACACACACACACACACACACACACACACACACACACACACATACACACACACACACACACACACACACACACACACACTATTATGTGCTTACTCACCCACATTCCATTGTCTCCTCTAAGCATACTGAAGAGATACTTCAGCTCCTTTACAGTGATGCTGTAGCTGGCCAGCACACCAAGCATGTCCACTAATAAGTCTGAGAGAGGGAGAGAGAAAGAGAGAGAGAGAGAGAGAGAGAGAGAGAGACAGAGAGAGAGAGAGAGAGAGAGAGAGAGAGAGAGAGAGAGAGAGAGAGAGAGAGAGAGAGAGAGAGGGGGGGGAGGGAGGG
>NC_084998.1:25379271-25381771 GCF_963854185.1 Sardina pilchardus
TATACCTACAATGACGGTACTCTTCAGTGAAGAATACACCTCTCTGAGAATCCATCCTGAGAGCGTTGCTATGGTAAGCATCAAAACAGATTTAAATCCAGATCGTTGTAAACAATTGGCCAGCCTCCAAGTTCTATGTGGACTGACTGAACCGTCCACCATCAAACACAGACCCCCTCCTGTGGGTGACCTTTCCCTGGCTCTGTCGGCTTTCAACTCAAGGACTAGAGTCGGCGGGGGGCCTAGGGATGCCCACAGGAGGACGATCCTGGAGGAAATGGCCTTTGGGCTGCTTCTGACCTTGGCATGGCTTCGCTCAAAGTCCAGCCAGGTCACCATCTGCCCCAGGATACTCTCCCAATCATGGAGGTGCCCTTCACCAACCCAGAGGTCCATCTCTCTCTCTCTTTCTCTCTCTCCCTCTCCCTCTCTTTCTCTGGTCAACTCACCTCGATCAACAACCTGCCCTGCAACAAATCAACTGAGTCACCAGAGACACTGGGAAAGGTTACTGTATAGTCCTGAAGATCCAGTGCTTGGGGATGAGAGAGAGAGAGAGAGAGAGAGATAGATAGAGAGAGAGAGAGAGGAGAGAGAGAGAGAGAGAGAGAGAGAGAGAGAGAGAGGAGAGAGAGAGAGAGAGAGAGAGAGGAGAGAGAGAGAGAGAGAGAGAGAGAGTGAGGGGGGGCTGTGTTCCTCCCTGTTCCCCCCAGCTATTGATCCCTCCATTGGCTGATTATGCTACTAACTGATGTGTACTCCTCCTCCCTTTCAAGCGCCCTCATGTCCAAGTGTCCTTGTTTTCGGAAAGAACAAAAAGTCATCTGACACCAAAGACAGTTTCTCTAATGTTTCTAAACTTGACCCTTAATGAATCTAATTTGTCCCTTAAATTCATTTCAGCGTTGTAAAAACACACACACACACACACACACACACACACGGAGCACATGGAGCTTTGATGTGCCTCGATGGCATATCATTATCTGATTAAAGTCGGGTTAGCGATTGGACGCCCTTCACAGATAGGAGGATGAGGATTGCGGAGCGTGTCCGTGTGCGCCTGTGGAGGAGGACACTCTGTCCCTTTGTTCTCTGCCGAGGGGTTCCGCAAGCCGCGCTGAAGCCAAGCAGATGTGACTGGCCGCGCCAACAAAATGGCACCAGACTAAAGAAGCGCGGAACGCTGGGAAGACGGACAAGAGATCGGAGGGGGACGCGGGGTTCGGCGAATGCGTGCAGCGGGCAGCCAGGCGCTTATCCTCGAAAATCCCCGGCGTCCTGTTTTTTCCGGTCGCTGGTCAATGAATTGGCCGGTTTTGGCCGGTGCGGCTGGTTGTTGGTGGGGAAATGGTGCGTTTCAGCGTGTAGGAACAGACTGTAATTAGATACGTGGGTGCCAGCGCAGGTGACCCAGTAATAGAGCTTTTGAATTGGGATCCACTCCTGCACTCCCACACATGTTCTGAACACATCAAGCTCATTTTACATTTGCACAGGATTCCTTCCTGTAAACAAGCAAACAAACAACAACAAAAAAATCTTTCTTCCATTACCTGCATCTTCCATTCAGGCTAAACAAATTGTCTTTGAGACTAACAAAGGGAAAAAACAAACATGGGGGCAGATTCTGCATTATTCACAAAGTGTAATTGGTTGTGTAAACTTATTCAGGCTGGTGAAACACTCGCACCGGGCCAGCAGGGCTTGCCTGAATGGGTCACCCTGTGCCCTCTCCACTGCTCCTCGCGTTCCTCTTTCTCCTGCTCTCTCTCGGAGTCAAAAGGGCTGCCGGTGACAAAAGGCTCGCCGAGCACGATCACAGGCCCACATCGCCAACCCCATCAATTCTGGACCAGCGTGCTTCAAAAGGACCCCCTCGCGCCGCGCTGCCCACTGATCCCCTGAGACTTGGGCACACTCCAGCCGGCACGCGCACGCGGGCAGACATGCCCGCCGCTGGCACCAGTAGGGCCTGACACACACGGTCTTCCACCCCAATGCACGTGCACAACAAACAGGACACAAACACAAGGTGGTAATTCTAATACGTTTCACCATGTCTAAAAAATGTGCATAAATGCATACAACAACATGCAACCCTAATGTGCTTAACCAATACAGAACAAACCCTGGTAAATAAACAGACATGAAGGAGACACGAGGGCCACTCTATCCCACTGACAGCACATTCACACCAGCCCATAGCCTATTCCAGTGGGCTCCTAGCAGCTAGTGGAGACGGCAATACGCTCACTCCCTGAGAGCCATCAGGCACCTAATAATGCTCTCTCTCCTCTCTCTCTCTCTCTCTCTCTCTCTCTCTTCTCTCTCTCTCATCTCTCTCTCTCTCTCTCTCTCTCTCTCTCTCTCTCTCTCTCTCTCTCTCTCTCTCTATCTCCTTCTCTCTCTCTCTCTCTCTCTCTTCTCCTTCTCTCTCTCTCTCTCTCTCTCTCTCTACTCTCTCTCTCTCTCTCTCTCTCTCTCTCTTTCTTCTCTC
>NC_084998.1:25389271-25394271 GCF_963854185.1 Sardina pilchardus
CAGAGAAGCACAAAGAAAAACACACACACACACAAACAAACAAACAAACAAATACACACACACACTCACACATTGTGGTATGGCATGTCTCCTGCAGTGCAGTTTTACAGAAAAGAAGATATGTCTGCTAAAGGACGAAAACATGCTTATTTAGACAACACACAACAGAACTAATTCTGTAACGAGGTCACTCTGCTTCACTAGCACACACAGAGAGCGAGCCGAGACACAGGCTTTAAACACACCATTTCACTCACGCCTGTTCACAAAAGAGACAGATATGCTGAGCTTACGAGCAAACCTTCACCCGCCCACACCAACACTCACATCCGTCCTCCTCAACATGAACAGAAGCACATTCTAATGAAACACTTGAGCATCAGACTGTTGGGGAGCTGATGACCACTGCCACTGATAGCAGCTCATTCCTTGCAGACAGGACACTAAACACCTCCAGCTCCTTCACCTACACTCGTTCACCTACGATTCACGGACAGGCTTTCATGAACATGAGCCAGAACCTACTGAATAGAGTGAAGGGCCAGCCAATATACAATAGCGTCAGTAGATTCTCTCTCTCTCTCTGTCTCTCTCTGTCTCTCTCTCAGCTGTTGACTTATAATCATAGTGATATACAGTTGCCAGGAGAAGGCCTGTCAGTGAGCTGTAGGACAGTACAATCTTGAGTTAACTCTTTGATACTGCAGTGGCCACTTTCAACCGGATCATGGCAGAGTCTACACTGTCTCTGGATGGAGTAAAGAGATTCATGTCAAAACAGGTTTGAATGCCTTTGTTGTTTTGCACAATCAGCATTCTAGCACTCCACACCGCTGATACTCTCTCTGCTCTACATCCCCAGGAGGCCATCACCACCACCACCTTCATCAGCATCACCATCATCACTCCCGATAGACACCCACCCCCATCACCAAAGAGAGCCTGCTCCTTTCACTGAAGCGGAGGATTTCACAGAAAGACAATAGCAGGCCTGGATGCCTCCTCCTCCTCCAAACCCCATCACACCCACCCATCCCCATCCCCCACTACTCTAGCATGGCGAGCCAGCCAGGAGAGCAGAGGATCAGGAGGAGAGGAGAGGAGGAGGGTAGCTGATGAATTCCTGTAACCATGGAGACGGAGAGGCGGCACAGGAGGACTGAAGTGGAGACACTGAAGGTGAGGCTGGAGGGAGGGAGGGAGGAAACGAGGGATGGAGAGAGAGAGAGAGGGAGAGAAGGCGGGTGCAGTAGAGATGGTGGGGGAGTAGGGAGGGGGTTACCTCAGACAGCTACATACAGATATGCACGCTAGACATATAATTAAAAGAAATGGCATCCCCAGAGATCCTGAACATGATTGGTTACTGAGAAAAGACAGAGCTTGTGTGCTTAGCTGTGCTAACTTCCATCTGTGATATACTTTTTTTTTTTTTAAATAGTGCTACCTGTTAGTACAGTTTCTTCTTCCTTCTTCATCTTATTTAATGTCAACATTTCAATACTGCTAATTCAGCAAATGATGTAGTGAGTCACCATCAAAAAGCTGTTTCACTGCATAATAAGACATTATTATGCACATTCTGAGAGAATCTGGATTCATGGAGTATACAGAAATGCCTGACAAACACAAACACACACCTGCTGAAGTCCTTTACAATCACACATAAAGCTCTGACTTCATTAGAATCCAAATGTCCTCCTTAATCTTCTTTGTTTCCATTTCCAATACACAGCACATATTTTGAGGAGATTGGCCTCTTCGCTCAAATTTGCATTTGCCAAAGCAAGCAGAACAAACTTTCCCCCTGGAGTCTGTTTTTATTGATGAAGACGTGGGTGGGAGGTGTAACTGCAGTCTAATTACAAGGCTGCCGGTGCCTGGTATTGGATTGGCTAATCAGGCACACACACAAACATATATACACACACACACACATACAGTACAATATTACAACTCATATGTACTTGCCCATACCACATATACCCCTGGACATATCAAACTCCCTGCACAAATCCCTCAGTCAATGGCATATGGGAGATGGCAGCAAATTAACTGGTTTTATCTTCGTCGCACCATGACATGAACAGACCCAAAGACATGGCCTCATTCTCCCACTCTTTGCCTTCACCATAATAAATCATTCAGAGCCCCTTAGCATCCCCCCCCCACACACACACACACACACACACACACACACAAACAACTCACCCGTTAAAGTGGCTTAGCACAGACAGTTACTTGATCTCACAAATGGAATTAAAAAGGAACAGAGGACTTGTATTTAAACATAGACCACCAAAGCATCCATTCAGACATTTGGAGAGAACAAAAAAAGTCCATTTGGAGGAGAGAGAGAGAGAGAGATCTGAACAAGCATTGACAGAACCTAGTTTCAAAAAAGGGGGAAAAAATGGGTGGGGGAGGCAAGAAGTGCATGAAGCATTGTACTGCCTCATGGTAATGGTATTTGGGAATACAGCTTGACTGACAGGCCATTTTACTCTATCTTGAAGCTTGTCAGGTCTCCCCTGCAGTAGACCACAGCCTGGACTGCCTGCCAATGCAAATAACCCATCTGATGTTGACAACCTGTTGGGAGCAGCAGCGGTTTCAGGTTGTCTCTTCAAGCCATAGCCTATGCCTCGTTGCTTGATATAGTACCACACAGACCTCCGAGTAGCTTCTAGAAGCCTAAAGGTCCAGTTATGGAGATGAACACTAAAGCTACATTTTTGCCTTTATGGTTTTCACTCAGTGATGCTCAGTGATTCACAACAAATCAGTGGTTGTGGGCTCAGTGAGTTGATGCGGCTCAAACATACCACAAAAAAACTGTAATCTCAGGCACAATGATTCTTTTGCAAAAACTGCTTTCGACCTACTCGGTCTTCTTCTACTCCTCCTCAGCAGCCTGGTGGGGCTGCAGGCCCACCATGTTGCATGTGCCTCTGTGTTCTGGTCTCCTGGGAATCGCCATCCAAAAGCTACTGAATAAAAACCCTTTGACAAAACCTATATGACCGCGCTGCGCCAGCGCTGCAGCGGCATTAGAAATGAATTAACTGCTTTACACTGCATTGATCTCACCCAGAGAGAGGACACTGCAGTGATTTAGTGCTCTTCTTCACTTCAACTATCTTCAGGGAGGGGAGAGGGAAAAAAAGGCTACACTGTATGCACAGGCTTAATTCAAAACCCCCTAGCCGTACACACACACACACGCATGCGGCGCCGGGCCAATCTCCAGCGGTAAATACAAGCAGCGGCACTGCGCAGAATGTGCTTCACACGATCCAATTATTCCTTATCACAAGGGAAAATGAATAGCGGGGCGAGCTAGCACCTGACCCTCTCCCTTTTTTGCCGCAAGAAAGGAGATGGGAAGGTGAAGGGTTTTTTATACATATATACAGTACACAGTGGAGAGCAGGTGGGGAGTTTTTCGGTGAAAAGAAATATGTAAATAGCAGATACATTAAGGAAACGGATATAGGGTATGTGTGTGTGTGTGTGTGTGTGTGTGTGTGTGTGTGTGTGTGTGTGTGTGTGTGTGTGTGTGTGTGTGTGTGTGTGTGTGTGCGTGTGAGAGAGTGTGTGTGTGTGTGTGTGTGTGTGAGAGAGTGTGTGTGTGTGTGTGTGTGTGAGAGAGTGTGTGTGTGTGTGTGTGTGTGTGTGTGTGTGTGTGTGTTGTGCATGAGTGGTTTGTGCAGTCTCTGGTAGAGATGCAAAAAAAGAAAGAGCGGAAGACAGAGGGAGAGAGAATGCTACCAGGCAACATCTAAAACAATCTACTTTGTAATATTCTTTTTTGCTTTTCTCCTTTAGAGTGCCAGGATGCCAGAAAGTACTGCGGACAATATTAATGAATCATTATTACGCATGCAGAAAAGTGCTGGACAAACACAAGGCAGCTTTAGGGCAGGAGCTGCATAAGATAAGCCTATAGGGTGGTGTGTGTGTGTGTGGAAGAGGACTCAGTGATTCAGTGATGATGAGTGATGAGTGTGCAGATTGGTTATTACAGAGCACTGCAGAGGTAAAATAATGTATTCACACACACACACACACACACACACACACACACACACACACACACACACACACACACACACACACACACACACACACACACACACACACACACACACACACACACACACACAGGTAAAAAGAAAGAGAGAAAGTAAAAAGGAAAGATATGCTGATTTTTAAAACTCCCTTATGGCTCATGAGAACCGAAAAAATGTACTATTATGCCATGCAGAAACTACTTCAGTGCCATACAGAGAGAGAGCGAGTGAGTGAGAGAGAGAGAGAGAGAGATACATGGAGAGAAACAGAGAGACAAAGAGACAGAGAGAGAAACAGAGAGACAAAGAGACACAGAGAGATGGGTGGGGGAGAACACATCACAGGAGCCTGTGGAAAACATGTCGGACTCACGCATGCACACCAGGAGGGCGCTGCTCTGAGCAGTGAGCGCTCGTAAGGAACCTGCCAGAACCGGAACTTTTGACGGTACCGGCACCTGTGATCCCGACCCACACATCCAGACAGAACCGGCACCTGTGATCCCGACCCACACACCCAGACAGTACCGGCACTCTGACGAGGAACCGGTCCCACGCTTCAGACGCCCTCGGAGGAGCAGCCCCCACCGCTAGCACCGGCGCCGCAGCCAGATCAAGAGCGCTGATTTATTCAGCGCGTAAGGGCTTCTGTCAGGTACGGAGGCAGACGCCGGAGCCGGGGGACCGCCGCGCCGCAGCAACCTGTTTTGTGTGCTCGTGTGCCGGGGGGAAAAGAGCTCGTGAACACGCACGCCACGTATACACGCGCGTGTGTGTGTGTACTCTCGCACAGCACATCAACAGTTTACACACACACACACACACACATGTGCACACACACACACACACACAGACACACGCATACACACACGCATACACACACGCATACACACACACACACACACACACACACACACACACACACAC